>NC_061770.1:4522500-4822500 GCF_022458985.1 Mugil cephalus | reverse complement strand
GAAGATGATCCATCAGAACTGGCCTAATTGCCACCAACAGAGTTGGGTCATGTCTCTGTTTTTGATAGAAGTAACTGATAAGACAAACACAGAAGAGTGTCGAGGGGTGACATGCACTGCACTGGAAATCACAAACCCGGCACCAGGCTCATCCAACTGGGACACAGCATCAAAGGAACCCATGGCTCTGAATGAAACACTTTGCATGGCAGACATCAAACAGCACGTAGAGAGAGGAGATGCCAGAGGCCCGAGTCTAATGACTCATTCTGAGAGTCATTTTCTACTGAAAGAACCCGCCGGGCCTACACTGCAGTCATAATAGAAGATACAGATAAGAATGACGGCCAGCCAGCTCAGGTCATATCATAGATGTCGTACATTTACAGGTCCACTAATATACCATTATTATCAACTCTTAACGCATTTTTGCGTTTTGGCCACACGGCCCCACCAGAGGACGCTGCTTATAAGTTTTCTGGTGTAAGTAAATAATAAATTCAACTTTGCTCCAAATTAATTGTGTGCAGTTTTCATTTGATGAATGCAATTCCCTCTGTAGACACTTTTTGTAGTGTAGTTGTGTGTGAATAGTTTGTTGTGCCTGATGCCACGTCTCTGTTTCCGCTTGGTGGGGCCCAGCTGTAATGGTTCTGCCTTCAGTGTTGTAGACTGGTGAAATGCTCTGCATGAATGTGCATGTACACTGCACTTCGGTTTGGTTAGTGGGGCCTGAGATTCACAAACCACAGGATTCTCACTGGATGATTTGAAGCAAGGGCGGGGCTTGCATAGGTCTTGGTAGCTCGGCTAATTGACGTTTCATTCATTAATTGCATGATGAATCAAGGTGACTGCCTGGCTAGTGTAAAATTTAGGAGTTTACCACTTGAGCAGAAGTTGAAAACGTTTGGGACCACATCCGCCGGGGGATTTAATTATTTCTCAAGAGGAAAAAGACAAAACTAGGTCATTCCACCAGGAGGGGTTTATGCGGAAAACTTGATTAAGTGGGATCTCATAAAAAGGTACTTGGTGAGTCTGATTTATGTTTCTATCTAAATGGAATTTATAATGTGGTTTACATATTGTTTGATTTATGCTGGAATTTGAGTAATGCCTAACTGGCAATGCATGTGTGTGTTGGGGACACAACCTCATGGAGATGTTTAGTCGTCGGTGGAACTGGTATTGATGTGTATTGGATGTGTGGCATTCACGACATGAGTGCATTGTGGTTTTTTTTATTGTGTTGCGTTATTGTTTCAATGTTAAGTGTTTGGGCGGCACAGTGGCTCAGTGGTTAGCCTCCCAGCGAGAAGGTCCAGGTTTGAGTCTAGCTCGGGCCTTTCTGGGTAGAGTTTGCATGTTCTCCCTGTGTGTGGGTTTTCTCCGGGTACTCCGGTTTCCTCCCACCTCCAAAGACATGCTCGTTAGGCTAATTGGTGACTCTAAATTGACCCTATGTGTGAGTGTGAGTGCAAATGGTTGTATGTCTCAGTGTTAGCCCTGTGACAGGCTGGCGGCCTGTCCAGGGTGTACCCCGCCTCTCGCCCAATGCCAGCTGGGACAGGTTCCAGAAACCCCCGCGACCCTAGTGAGGATTAAGCGGTATGGAAGATGAGATGAGATGAGATCTTGAACACTGCCATGATGTCTCCAAGCTAGAAGGTCTGAGTCCGGCTTGAGCCTTTCTGGGTGGCTTTTGCATATTCATATTCATATTCATGTTTCGTGTACTCTGGCTGCTGTGTTGTTGTTGTGAGGGCACTGATATGGTATTTCTGGACTGCGTGATAAGATTTTGCTGCATGGTCCCACCATAATTTCCAAACCAAAATGGTTATTATTATTGTTGTTCACCATATTGTTAACATTTTCTGAATTAGGTCTTTCTCCAAATGTGACATTTTTGAGATTCATGATGTGCTGATATTAGTCAGGTTTTAGTATCATTCTTTGAACATGTATGTAGAGGATTCATGTCCCTGAATCTGGGTTTTCACCTGCGGCACATGGCCTCTTTCTAGTTTACAGTCAGCTGTGTGCTGAACACAAACACACTATAAACACACAGATTTTTCATCTCATGGATCTGTATAGGTTTGAAATTTGTCAATGGACGCCTCAAATGGCACAGTTAAATTTCTTGATCTTAAAAAGATATTGAATTGCTGCAGATGTATTTTAATCTGGAACACAGAATGCCTGCCACCAGCTATCCACGTTGCAGTGTAGATGGTTTGGAGGAGACTACTTGCTGAGAGGCACTGCAGCCAAGGCTGACTGCTTAAACTAATTAGAACGATTTTGAAAGCTGCCTCCAGTGAGTTCTTTTTGAAGGTGCTCCATCTCACCATACCACACATGTGAGATTCTGAGGCACTGTGCTCCTTAATCCCCTCTAGAGCCTTTCTCCACTGTTTATCTACTTCTGTTTTCCAGGTTTGTGATTTTTTATCATTCAAATAAGACGACAGCTGAAACAAAACATGGCATCAACGCTTGGGGAGTATTCTAACCATGGGTTGTCCTCGATACCATTTCTTTTGAGATGACCAACCTTCGTCATTCGTTGGGAATGATGAGAGCACTGGTTGGCAGGGTCCAATACTGTCACATGACTAAATGAAGGCCTCATCATACTTGATTTATAGTTGCAGGACATGGGCAGGATCATTTGGGTATGTAAGTCCAAGTAAGTCTGAGAATGTTCTGGTCATACCATAAATGTCATATCATGAAAGCCTCCCTCTGGCTCATCCGGTCTCCTCCTGACTTGATGCTCCTACCTCAACACTGTCTGTGGGCTTCTCAATAATCTGTGACACCTTTCCTCCTGTCTCGGTCTCTTCCTGGCATTCTGTTCCCAGCAAGCTCTTGTTTCTCTGTGGCACAATGTCTTCCTAATCTGATTTATCATCATCCACTCCATGTCCATCTGGAAACAAGGCACAATTTGCTCTTGGATTAATCTAATTAATATCTCTTGCACCTAATCAATAATAAACAAACCATACATTGAAATTATGCTTATTATTGTTGTTTTCTCTAACCGAATACCTCTGTATTGAATGTAAATAACTGGTACATGTGTTATTTTTTTGTGCTCTTTGTCATCCAGCTGGCGAGTGATCCACTGCCTTTTGCAGCCTCACACAGCTCCTTTTGTTTTTCTTTCAACCTCCTCTCCTTATGGGGCATCTCTGCAGAACGAAATATGGCTGATAAGATACAATCTGATTACAAATTAAAAATTACCTTGCTAATCACAGTAACGTTACAAAACCTCAAATCAGAGGCAGCGCCAGAGCAGATTTACTGGAGGAGCATTGGGTCATTGACGGGGGGCACTGGCGTTTGAGAAAGTTTATCTTCTTCTGGAACTTTAATCAGAAGAATATTTACTAAAATATTGTCATTCGAACAATTGTACCAGATGGGTATTATTTAGAAACACTTAAATGGATTTAAAAGGGTACACTTTTGCCCATTCTTTTTCAACAATGGATAAGAATGTTCAGATGGCCATACACCCCAAAAATGTAATGGTTTCATGCAAAACTGCTGAAGAAGCTGATGTGTAACAAAAAGCAACCACGCCTGCAGGGACAGGAGTACATTAATAGTTATGCATTGCAGGCTTTCTTTCCATAAACTGAGATTTCCTCTTTAAGGCTTAGAGTGAATGTTCCAGTTAAAAGAGTTATTTAAAGTTGTATTCTTATTGATTTAATAAGAAAAACAATTTGTATTCACTTCTGTAATAAGCTTTGTTTCCTGAAAATGCACTGTTCTCTGATAAGCTAAAGTCTCTTTGTCAAGCCTCCATCTTTCATTGGTGACAGATGCTGTGATAGTTTTCTACAAATTCAGTGGCTCCCTGTCAAGCCAGGACAATTAAAAAAATAAATAAATAAATAAAAAATTGACTTAAACTTCAGAAACACTGGAATTTAATGAATGAACAGATGAAGAGCTGAAGATAAAAATGGCTTCTGCCGGATGTCTTGGCATGTGTTCCTTTTTCCATCCAAGCTCTGTTACGTCACTTTGCCGGTAATTGCTATAGCACCACAAAATTAGCTCATAAATAAAAATGATTTGCCCGTTTAGAATCTTGAAGTGATAGCTGCTTGCCTAATGTGAGTTTGAAGTCTGGTAACATCACAACATGGTTCAGCTGCACAACAGACAAAGCAAACAAAGCAAAATGCTGAAATGACAAAACCAGATGGACACCTAAACATGCACACAGAAACAGCGGTTCACAATGAACATTTCCATGTAGTTGTTGTGCTCACAGTCATTCAAGGTTATTGTTCTGTTTTTACAAGCGGAAAGCATTGATATTCAAATATTGAACAGTAAGAGGGCCCAACACTTGAATCTGTAGTGATTACGAGTATTAAATATTCCACACACACAAAGCATGAGGGTCCCTGAAACAGGAGGGGCAACTATGAAAACCTAATCCGTCTCTGACAGGGGATGGAGAGAGGTTCCGACAGAGTGAAAGATCAAATCAAGCAGCTTTTCTAACCTACAGAACACGGGTTCACTGGAAATTCACAGATTAGTTGTATGTTGCCAGATAGGGCGGTTTCATTGCAATGGACAGCTTGGAATTTTATCTTGTGGATATGGTGGGCCAACAAAATTTAAGCTGGGCTGGGGTCATTTGGTCTGTGTGTGTGCTCTGCCTGTGCATAGATGGTGCTCTATGCTCTAATCTATATCAGCATTAACCAGTCTTCCTATAACAAGCAGTGTTTGGTAGATGTGAGTAGTTGAGGTGGTTGGCTGCTGGATGATTTCTGTGCTCTGGCTGCATTGGTTTATGTGAAAAGCTACACTAGTGTAAGAACTCTGGCTAGTTAAAGTACTAAAGTAGTTGGATATTTTGAGAGGTTTGTGAACATTTTGTCAGTTTTTAGGCTGAAGACAAACTGTGTATTCCAATAAGAATTGCAACTGGATTCTCAGAGAGGAGAGAAGAGACAAGAGACATTCGTTGCAGAAAAAAGGCCCAGCTCACACCTGCCATTAACCTGCATCTTAAATGAAACGGGCTCTCAGAATGTTGGCAAAATCACCATTTAGCATGAAGATCACGCTTTCTACAATTTTAGATTGTAACAACTCACCTATTTGATTTGTAGATTTAATATATATATATATATACAGTGGGGGAAATAAGTATTTGATCCCCTGCTGAATTTGTAAGTTTGCCCACTTCCATAGAAATGATCAGACTCTGGTTTTTATGGTTGTTTACTGGTTATGGGTATAGACAGAATATCAGTCGAAAATGCATAAAAAACACACAATCTAAAAGTTATAAATTGTTATGTATTTTATTAAGGGAAATAAGTATTTGATCCCCAAGCACAACACAAGTCAGTACTTTGTAGAGAAACCTTTGTTGGCAAGCACAGCGATGAGACGTTTCTTGTAGTTGGTCACCAGGTTTGCACACAGCGCAGGAGGGATTTTGGCCCATTCATCTTTACAGACAGTCTCTAAATCCTTCAAGTTTCTTGGCTGCCTCTTGGAAACTCGGAGCTTCAGCTCCCTCCACAGGTTTTCGATCGGGTTAAGGTCTGGAGACTGACTAGGCCACTCCATGACCTTAATATGCTTCTTCTTGAGCCACTCCTTTGTTGTCCTGGCAGTATGTTTTGGGTCATTGTCATGTTGGAAAACCCACCCACGAGGCATCTTCAGTGTTCTTGCTGAGGAAAGAAGGTTTTTGTCCAAGATGTTACAGTAAATGGCTGCATTCATTGGCCCCATAATGCGGTGAAGTTGCCCTGTACCCTTTGCTGAAAAACAGCCCAAAACATGATGTTTCCACCTCCATGCTTAACCGTGGGTATGGTGTTCTTTGGGTCATACTCACGTTTTTTCATCCTCCAAACACGGCGGGTCGAGTTAATGCCAAATAGCTCAACTTTGGTTTCGTCAGACCACAGCACTTTCTCCCAAGCCTTCTCTGAGTCATTTAGATGTTCACTGGCAAACTTAAGGCGGGCCTGTACATGTGCCTTCTTGAGCAGGGGGACCTTGCGGGCACTGCAAGAGTTCAATCCATAACGGCGCAGTGTGTTGCCAACTGTTTTCTTGGTGACGGAGGTCCCAACTGCTTCCAGATCATTAACAAGCTCCTGCCGTGTTGTTTTAGGCTGCTCCCTCACCTTTCTCATCATCATCCTCACTCCATGAGGCGAGATTTTGCGGGGAGCTCCAGACCGAGGACAGTTGATGGTCCTTTTATGGGTCTTCCACTTGCGAATAATGGCACCAATAGTTGTCACCTTCTCACCAAGCCTTTTGCTGATGGTTTTGTAACCTATACCAGCCTTGTGCAGGTCTACAATCTTGTCCCTGACATCTTTTGACAGCTCTTTGGTCTTGCCCATGGTGCTGTAGAAGTTGGAATGTAAGAAACTGATTCTTAGAGCAGGTGTGCTTTATATACATGACGAGTTAAGATCAGGAGTATTGGTAATTAGTTGACTGAGCACAGCTGTGTGCCACATGCGCACCAGCCAATCTGTAGGAGCCGGAATTCTAAGTGAATTGTTGGGGATCAAATACTTATTTCCCTTAATAAAATACATAACAATTTATAACTTTTAGATTGTGTGTTTTTTATGCATTTTCGATTGATATTCTGTCTATACCCATAACCAGTAAACAACCATAAAAACCAGAGTCTGATCATTTCTATGGAAGTGGGCAAACTTACAAATTCAGCAGGGGATCAAATACTTATTTCCCCCACTGTATATATTTATTTATATTTATTTATTTTTACTAATTAACGTTTCATCCTTCAGTGTAATCTAAGTAGTATAACTAATTGGTATTTCTTAGTCATGATAAATGGCCTTATCTTACCTGCTGAATGAATTTAGACACATTTAAAAACTGTGATGCTGGTACTGGTCCGTTAGTTTGCTACAGCTGGATCTGAATTTCCCCTGGGATGAATTGACTATCTGTCTATCTATTTAGATCTTTATAGATTTTAGAATTGTGTGTTGTAAATTGCATCAGGAAATTATGGGATGCTCACCATAGTTTAAAGCGAGAGGAAACTTCACACAACTTTGGGTTGTTTTTACACGTGTGCAAAGTCTTCGGAAGGCTTGATAAGTCCTTTCAAACTTTATTTGATAACTAGCAGCCACGGACGATTTACTAGCATGAAAAGACAGCTGTGGCTGCAGTTGTTTTGCAGCCATTGAAAGCTCATTTTAACTACTGAAATCTGAAATAAAGTCTCTTTTATATTTCTGAGTTAAGAGTTTTCTTCTGATGCCCCTGCTGTCAGGATCTCAGAGCAGTTTGTATTCAGAGAAAATGATGAAAGACTACAGTGGTTCTGCTGCAAAGATGCTCCTACAACACACACCTGCACATTTTTATACAAGTCAGAGTGGACATTTAAGGGGTAAGACAACTCTGCATATTCACAGTGACAACTAGAAAAAAGCAAGTCTGAAAAAACAGCATATAATATGGAACTAGAAGTCAATTTAAGGATGCGTTGCATCAGCGAAAAAGCTGATTATTTTTGGTGTTTGGTTCTGGTCACGATTGAATCCTTAGGAATTCTACAGGCATCATGTTAAAAGGAAACATACTGAAGAAACATGAGCTTGTGAAAGAGATGAAGAGGAGGAGGAGGAGGAAGAGAAGGATGAGAATGAGGAGGTGGGCTGCCTTACTAAAAGGCAGCATGACAGAACTGCAATGAATTTAAAGAATGAGGAGTTGGGATTGATTGGCTCACAGAACGTGGGGTGAAATTGAATAGTGAAGTGATGAGGAGCATGGAGCGGTGGAAATAACCCAAACTGACTGGAGGAATAGAGACAGGACCCATGAATAGATCTTTATTACTGAACTTCACTTAAACTTCATGCAACAAAGTCAAGGGACAGAAAATGCATCTTGCTCAGGCTTGCATCATTTTAAGCACTTTTCAGGTGTAAATAGAATGTAGAACTTTTTTGAGACTCATTTAGACGGATTCTGACCATCCTGCACGTTACCACCTGCCTAGCCTTTGCTATGAAAGCCAGCAGACGCAGAGATAAACTGAGTGAAAAGAAGATGCATACATGTGTTTTTTTCTCTTGGAAGCCCTACCTGCTGCAGATAAAGTGTTGCAACCTTTACACTGACTGATTCTTTCTTTTTTTTTTTAATTTTTTCATTTTACAGCAGTGCACTCAGCGCCACTGAGCGAAAGCAGCAGTATGTCCCATTTTACTCAAAGACAAAAGGAAAAAAGGGCGGGAGAGAGTCTTTTAATGGCCAAACTACCAAACTGGAAATTACAGGTGATGGGCAGTTAGTGGGTGGAAGTAAAAGAAATAAAATATAAGAGGCAGCAGGCAGAAAATCAAAAGGTGAGCAGAATCCTGATACACATCAGCTGCCTATGTGTCAGTTAAATAAGACAATTTTACATTGAAAACCTGCAACTATTCTAACAAGAAGGGCTGGTCAGTGTTTGGCACCTAAAATAATAGTCAGATGTAACCTATTTGACAATTTACACTTACATAGTCATCAAATATGACATCATTCAGCTGATTTGAACAAATTTATGTAACGCCTGTCATGATTAAACACTAATCTCTATTCTGACACAAGACTACTGTCACACTATGTTTTGTATGTGAATGTGGGTGGGAACATATGCAAACTAATTTCACAAATGCACACATCTGAGTAGATATTATAATTTTATGCGGAGGCTTCCCGTGCTCACGAAGCAGCATACAAATAGGCAGATACGCACGGATCAGGATACTATGTAATTATGAAAAAAATTATTTTATACCACTGTATAGGAATTAAATAAGCTGCCAAACATCTGACTTTTTTCTCTTTAATCACAACAATTAAAGACAATCTGTCTGTCTGACTTGACTCAACAAATCAACTGCAAACCTCAGCAAATCACAGTTAAAAAAATTCTCAAACAAAAAAGAAAACGAGCAGTCTCTCTGACTTTGATATAATTCCTTCTGGACCAGACAGAGTGGTCTTCAGGTTATAATTTGACACAACTTGAACTTAAGAAACAGCATCATGTAGACATGATCTACGTGTATATACCTGTGATGGGCACTGTGATACCTGGATGTTGCCTGCCTCTCTGAGTAGTTTCCATCATAGAGGTCTGTCTGAGGTGTGTGAGGGCATTTCCCTGCGCTCCCTCTCTCTCACACATTTTTTACTTTTTTAGAATTGATTACAGATTCAGTGTAATAAAAGTACGAATGTTTTTCATGAACAATGGACCTGGTATCGATATTTTGATGTGATCTTAGATCAGAAGTATCTATATTTCTAGATCGATACGCACATCCCTAATTTATGGGTCACAGGGAAACTGGTAAATCTGGACCCTGTGCGGAGTGAGAAATGCTATCACTTTAGGGAAACAACTTTAATGATATAACTCATCAGTTCCCATTCAGTACCAACAGTGAGCTCAATATAGCGCCATTTCAAGATGAATATATGGAATAAGCTGCTGCTGGGTCAATACACTGACATTCTGGCAATTTGATTGCAGAACAGGAGCTGACTGAGCAGCCACGCTCAGAGACACAAACTCAGAGATATTCACACTCTGAGGCTAAACTAAAACAAGAGCCACGAGGGAGAAAAACCAGCAGGAGCCAAAGGAGTAAGAGAGACAATAAATCCATGAGAAAAAGATATAAAATGAGAAGAGCCTTCTGTGTTTGCTCTTTGAACTTTTGTTTATTTCCATTACTTCCCTTTCTTCTTCTTGTGCACTGGTTCATTAAGCTGAAATACAGCTTGAATGAAATACAAAGGGCTGCACTCAGATCAGTGGACTAAGTGATTTGTTTTAAAGTTCATTTCCCTTAAATTCATATGCATTTAGTTCATTTGTCTAATGTTAGAGTATCCATGCTCAGAATGTGAATATAATTACACACAAATTGTAAATATTGAGTTTATGCATGGATTAAGTAGCTATAGAAACAGCAACTCAAGAGCTCCACATCAAATGTGTGATTGTTATTAAGATTAAGACACGACAACAGCCTCACTTTTGAAAGATGTTATGCAAATAAGTAATAACCTTTGGCCAGATAAACGCGGGGACTAACAGAACGAGACAGAATGAGGCAGGAGGGCATGATGGCAAACAGCAGCAAAAAAAGAAATGATAAATTAATAATGAACAACCGATAGAGACAAGGTGCAGAGTCCCTGAGCGGAGTCTATAATAAAACTAATTATATGTTAAGTGCGTGACAGTACAGAATATTAACACTAATTATCCAATGTGTGACACATCTTTCAACCAAAGGACTAACACACAACATGTTTTTAAATTTTACAGACTGACTGAGTGGCCTACAGCCTTACTGTTCTTTTTTTCAGTTCAACTATGTTTACATGAACGGTATATCTTCAAGATTCTACCTCATTCTACCTTTAAATGTCCCCAGTCACAAAACCTTTTTTGATTAGAAATTTTCCTGGAAATATAAGAGAATTTTCATTGAAATCATTCAATAGGAGAAGAAGACCGCGTACTGTCCACACGGATTTCAGTTCTGTTCATCCTTTCAAACCCATGTTTGAAGGTGTAGTTGTTTTGCTACCTCCATGTCCTTACGTTTACCTTACGTGGAACAAACATGGAGAGAAATAATGTATTTATTCCATCAGTAGAGAAATGATTAGATAAATTGTAAATATAATATATCCCTATTGAAAAGATTGTTAAAGGTTTTTATAAATCCTCTATTGGCATATTTAGATTTATTTGGGCATTGTTGTGATTATTAAGAGTCCACGCACATGTGTTATTATGACCATTGGTCATATAGAGCAGTGGTGCCCAAATTGTTCCCAGTAGAGGGCCAAAATTGAATCCGGGGGGAGGGTCATGGGCCAAAATGTTAACTTTGCAGCACATTAAGTTAAATATGTGTATAGCATGCATGTTCAAATAATTAACCAATAAATAATATTCATTATGCATGTGGTGATGGACCAAATTATCTATTTTATTTGAGTAATATTCTGAGGCTCCATCAGTCCATACAGTTATACAGCATACTGTTCTATGGCAGCACACATGGCAAACAGAAAAATAAACTAAAATATAAATGACACCACCACTCCGGCTAAACACTGGTCTGTCAACATACCCACTAACATACAGACACATTGACAGAGTCTGTCAGCTAAATTACAGCATGTTTAACACAACCTCAGCATGCTAACCTAGCCCCGTGTTTAGCGCCACTCTCCGCCGTATGGACACCATCGCGTTAGCCTCTCTAGTCCAGTTTTATTCTGGCATTCTGCCTGTAGGTTCGGGTGGTTCGGAGTTCCATCTATCGTAAAACATAGCCCCCCAACCACCCTCTGGGCTCTACAGGTGCTGGCCAGTAAATTAGAATATCATCAAAAAGTTGAATTATTTCAGTAATTCCATTCAAAAGGTGAAACTTGTATACTGTATACTTTCCTTCCACACATAGTGATATATTTCAAGTGTTTATTCATTTTCATTTTTATTATTACAACTGACAGCTAATGAAAACACCAAATTCAGTATCTCAGAAAATTAGAATATTCTGAAAAGGCTCAATATAGAAGACACCTGGTGCCACACTAATCAGCTGATTAACTCAAAACGCCTGCAAAGGCCTTTAAAAGGTTCCTCAGTCTTGTTCTGAAGGCTCCACAATCATGGGGAAGACTTCTGACTTAACAGTTGTCCAAAAGACGACCATTGACACCTTGTACAAGGAGGGCAAGACACAAAAGTTGATTGCTAAAGAAGCTGGCTGTTCGCAGAGCTCTGTGTCCAAGCACATTAACAGACAGGCGAAGGGACGGAAAAAATGTGGTAGAAAAAAGTGTACAAGCTCTAGGGATAACCGCACCCTGCAGAGAATTGTGACGACAAACCCATTCAAAAATGTGGGGGAGATCCACAAAGAGTGGACTGCAGCTGGAGTCAGCGCTTCAAGAACCACCACGAAGAGACGCATGAAAGACATGGGATTCAGCTGTCGCATTCCGTGTGTCAAGCCACTCTTGAACAAGAAACAGCGTAAGAAGCGTCTCGCCTGGGCCAAGGACTGGACTGCTGCTGAGTGGTCCAAAGTTATGTTTTCTGATGAAAGCAAATTTTGCATTTCCTTTGGAAATCAAGGACCCAGAGTCTGGAGGAAGAGCGGAGAAGCACAGAATCCACGTTGCATGAGGTCCAGTGTAAAGTTTCCACCGTCAGTGATGGTGTGGGGTGCCATGTCATCTGCCGGTGTTGGCCCACTCTGTTTCCTGAGGTCCAAGGTCAATGCAGCTGTCTACCAGGAAGTTTTAGAGCACTTCATGCTTCCTGCTGCTGACCAACTTTATGGAGATGCAGATTTCACTTTTCAACAGGACTTGGCACCTGCACACAGTGCCAAAACCACCAGTACCTGGTTCAAGGACCATGGTATCCCTGTCCTTGATTGGCCAGCAAACTCGCCTGACCTTAACCCCATAGAAAATCTATGGGGTATTGTGAAGCGGAAGATGCAATGCGCTAGACCCAACAATGCAGAGGAGCTGAAGACGACTATCAGAGCAACCTGGGCTCTCATAACACCTGAGCAGTGCCACAGACTGATCGAGTCCATGCCACGCCGCATTAATGCAGTGATTGAGGCAAAAGGAGCCCCGACTAAGTATTGAGTGCTATACATGCGCATGCTTTTCATGTTCATTCTTTTCAGTTGGCCAACATTTCTAAAAAAAACATTTTTTTCATTGGCCTTTTCAGAATATTCTAATTTTCTGAGATACTGAATTTGGTGTTTTCATTAGCTGTCAGTTGTAATAATAAAAATGAAAATGAATAAACACTTGAAATATATCACTATGTGTGGAAGGAAAGTATACAGTATACAAGTTTCACCTTTTGAATGGAATTACTGAAATAATTCAACTTTTTGATGATATTCTAATTTACTGGCCAGCACCTGTATGATAGGCTCCATCTACATTTGCTCACTTGCTGCCGGTCTTCTTCACCTCACAGGATTTGAGCTGGTGGGAGCTCAACAGCGCCACCCGACCATCAATGTATCACAATGGTATTCTCTGGTCAGGAGTGGAAGTGCACAAATAAATAATATTTAATAAGTGCAGATTCTGAGCGCTGATGGTGCGGAAACAAACAGTGGGCAAGGCGCAGGCCAAATATAAATGGTCGTGGGCCCCAAATTGGTCAGAACCTGATATAGAGTGTGTTGTTTTCCTGTTTGGTGCTGTGCTCCCTCCCTGCCTGGGGGGTTGCTGTGTTCTTTTGTTTGTTTTTTAGTTACCTTTTTTGCTGTGGCTGTGGTTGGATGGCAGCTGATTGCGTGCAGTTGCTGGTTGGTCTTTTTTTTTCTTTCTTTTTTTTTTTTTTTTTCCTGAGACCACCGTACAGCTGAACCATTTTATACAACTGCAGCGGTTAGACGTTTTTGTTGTTGTTGTTGTTGTTTTGTTTTTTCTGGTCAGTCAGCAAGTGTTGACCTGGCCTCCAAATTCACTAGATCCCAATCTGATTAAGTGCCTATGTCCATTCTCTGATGAGTGTTTTGGAGGCACAAGGGAGACCTACACAATATTAGGAAGGTGGTCGTAATGTTATGTCTGATTGATGTGTATGAGCCATTGCATCAGACATAATGGTTTTAGAGGGCAAAAGTCAGATTGGTTCCAATCACCACAATCCTCTATGCAATAAGAGGTTATAGATGATGGATGGATCTATTACAGCATATTGCTGAGATTTCGATTGGAATTTCCATTACTCATTCTTTTCAATGGCTTTCTGTCCAGGTTAATGCCTTTATTTCTTCGTTTCTGAATAACAACATGGCAGACACAGATTACCACTACAGCCCTATTCTGCGACTCACATAAAAATTTAATGTACAAATGAATGTATTCCACGTTAAATCTCTGAAGTCAATGATGTAGGGTATTGTGCAATACAGCAGAGAAAAGCAAGCGTAGTAATCCACAAATCAGTTTCCTACACAGATGTGATTACAACACACTGGTACGACACACGAACAACAACGACAAGTAACAAGGATATACGCACATCTGAGCAAAGGTCAGGCTGTGTAACTCATGGTGGTAAAAATAAATATCGTGCAGCTCCACACCCATTCAGAGGAGTCCAAAATCCCTAAGGAGGCATTGTATTTCTGATTTATTTAGGGTGACCTATTCCACCTTCCTTTAACAGAATCTGCAATGGTCATCGAATGCTTTACCAAGCAGCTGAGTCAGGAGAACATTCCTTATAACTAGTAGTATGAATTGAGTGTATTCTAAGTGATGCTAATTTAAAGCAAGTTGTTGTAAAACCTCAGTGCCAACAATAATAAAACGGTCCTTATTATATTAGAATCATAACATTCAACAAAATAGCTAAGCGAAAGTGAGGGAATGTGTAGATGAGATTAATTTTTGATTTTTGATGAGATTTAATTGTTATCGTACACTTATAACAATTGTGAAAGTCACAACTGAAGGTACACATAAAAGATAGGTAAATGGATAGGTAAATTATTTATTTTTTTTAAGAAATAAATCAAAAATAAAGACTTAAGTCATGTATAGAAGGATGGCATCTGCGTATAAAATAACTCTACGGTCTGGTATAACCACTGTGTTGGTGAAGGTCAGATGTGAGTTTTCAATCAAATCTGACAATAATAATAACAACCATATAAAATATGAATACAAAGAGGAATTTCTGATTATCATATTTCTTGTAATCAGATATTAAGCAATATATTTTTGTGAAAAATTAACCTACCAGCCAAATAAAAAGAAATGACATTGTAAACACACTGCTGGCTGAAATCCTTTGAAAAGGCATCAAAATTTACATTAAAAGGTGCCCTAAAGGCAACTTATCCTCGAAGGTGATGGTAACCCGTTGTCGTGTTTGTTCTTCACACAAGCTCGCATTTTCTCTGTCTTTTGTCAAGTGGTCAGCTCTCACCGGTGGCTCCAGTATATAAATGTCAGACCTCAAACTAAATTAGTTTAATGCGCTCTGTCGTCACTGCAGGACATACACACATACACCCCCCTGTGACTGACTCCAATTACTGAGCAAGTGCACCTGAGCAGGTCTTTCAGAAAAGGTCATCCAGTATGTCGTATGTCTGTGTGTGTTGTGTACCCACCATGCACTCAATTTCAGCACCTATTTTGTAACGTGTTTATATATATATATATATATGAAAATAAGGCAAATTCTAAGTTACCACTAGTCACTTGTCTATTTGAAAACATACACAGGGGGAATCTGTAATCTTTGCTGCAAATTAGCACTGTGTGATGCATTATATACACACACAGCAGGTAAAATAAGTACAATTTTTCATGGTAAACATGTTTCTAAAGGTGCTATTGACATGACATTTTCACCAGGTGTTGGTAACAACCCAAGTAATCCATACATAGAAAGAAACCAAATAAGTTCAGAAATTAAGTTATGTCTAATAATGTGAAATGTCACAGGGAAAAAGTGCTGAATACACTTACTGATATTTAATACTTTGTACAAAAGCCTTTGTTGGTAATGACAGCTTCAAGATGCCTCCTGTATGGAGAAACTAGTTAATGCTCAGGTGTGATTTTGGCCCATCCTTCCACACAAACAGTCTTTAAATCTTGAAGGTTCCATGGGTCTCTTCTGTGAACTCTGATTTTTAGTTCTTACCATAGATTTTCTATTGGATTCAAGTCAGGTGATTGGCTGGGCCATTCTAGCAGCTTTATTTTCTTTCTCTGAAGCCAGTTGAGAGTTTCCTTGGCTCTGTGTTTGGGGTCATTGTCTTGCTGAAATGTCCACCCTTGTTTCATCTTCATCATTCTGGTAGATGGCAGCAGATTTTTCCTCAAGAATGTCTCAGTATATTTTTCCATTCCATGCCACCATCCCTTCAATTATATGAAGTTTGCCAGTACCATATGAAGAAAAAAAGCCCCTGTCCAACTGTCGGTATGGTGTTTTTTGGGTCATGTGCAGTGCATTTTGTACTCCACACATGGTGTGTGTTATGGCATCCAAAGAGTTCAATTTTGCTCTCATCTGACCAGACAATGTTCTCCCAGTATTTTACAGACTTGTCCAAATGTTGTACAGCAAATTTTAAAATGAACTTCAACGTGCTTTTTCTTCAGAAATGGAGACTTGCATGGTGAGCGTGCATACAGGCCATGGCTGTTGAGTGCATTGCTTATTGTTTTCTTTGAAACAATTGTACCTGCTAATTCCAGGTCTTTATGAAGCTCTCCACAAGTGGTCATTGGCTCTTGTACAACTTTTCTGATAGTTCTTTTCACTCCTCTGTCAGAAATCTTGAGGAGCACCTGGTTGTGGTCGGTTTATGGTTGAATGATGTTCTTTCCACTTCTGGATTATGGCCCCAACGGTGCTCACTGGAACATTCACAAGTTTAGAAATCCTTCTGTAACCAATGCCATCAGAATGTTTTGCAGCAAGAAGGTTGCAAAGGTCTTGAGGAAGTTCTTTGCTTTTACCCATCATGTTCCTTGTGTGACACCTTGGTAATGACACACCTTTGTATAGGCCATCAGTTTGGACAGAACCAGCTGATATTCATTTGCTCTGTCAAGGGGCAGGATGGCTTTCTGATCACTGTTTCAGCTGGTGTCTTCGCTTTCCATGCCTTTTTCCACCTCCCTTTCTGTGTGTGTTCAATACTTTTTCCCTGTTATTTTACATAAAAATGGTTTTGGCTCAGCAGTCTAAACATAACATAACATCATAAACATCTTGGGATTTCTGCCAATTCTGTTATAGCATATTTGCTTGTTAATGGTAGAACATCATTAACGTAGGATGATACTGACCCATGTCCATAGAGTGCACGGTGAGCTGGGTCTGACAATTCTGAGCACACCTCAGAAGGTCAAGCTGTCCTTTCGTGCTTTACAATATTGGTCCGCTGAAGACAGTTGGCGAAGGTGGAGTATTACACACAAACTGCATAAATTGCATCATCCAGTTGACAACTGACAAACTCCTGAGTGTGGGAGTTGGACAGTTCATTATTTCACTGTGAATGCCAGCAGTCAATGGGTTTTCTAAAATGACTGCACATGGTTGTCTATGAACTGTGTACTGGTCATGATATATATATATTGTACATTTCTACTATCTTTGCACTCTGATCACCTGTTAATCAACGAGGATAGTCGGGATCTCACTCAAGCCAATAATATGAATAATATCTCTCACACAGCACATCAGTTTTTCTAAGACAGATAACACAACTTGTTTTGTTCACACTGAGAAAGATGTGTGAGATGATATTTATCTGTTTTTGAACGCCTGAAAAACAAACTTGCAAGGTGTTTCAACATATCTTTGCTCTAACTTGAATAAAGTGCAATACCTCATGTAGTCATCTTCAAGGACCAGAGACAGGCGGCTGCATTGACAGTCACAGAAAAAGGAGAGTGAAAAATGTATCAGGAAAATTGAAACAGAACAAAAGCGATATTGTATGGTGTCCGCAAAATGGGCTTGGCCATGAAAGAACCAAAAACTCCTCAGCCAAACTAAAACCAGTGAATATTTTGGAAGGAAGACACTTGAACACAATACAAGACATTTTTTGCAGTTTAAAATTAAAATATGCTTTATTCACATGTAGAAGACCAAAATGGCTTCTGTGGTGCAATCTCATAGCCTGGCAGATTCTGTGTGTGCAATGGAAGACCCCAGCTTTCATTATCAATATGTCTACCTGTTGCTCTTATATCTCTATATTTACTGCTGTGCTTAACATGTCCACAGAATATGGATGAAAACTGTGACCAAGTCCTCTACCCAGCCTAGAAGAGTCCGTGCCTTCTCATGAGATTATTGGACTTTGGCCACGCTGGACCACCCCCGGGTAAACATGAACAGTCAGACAAATTTAAACTGTTTCTGAGAGTGGTACTTACGTTGGCCGACAAGGGCCAAACGGATGGCCTTCCCTTGTCAGCCACCGTAGGTACTTCCTGGTGATACTGCTCCTAGCCGGTGATGTTTAATTAAATCCCGGACCTCAACCCTGGAATGATCTGGATGATATACAGCAACTTCTGACTGGGCCACAACCACTGCTAACTGGGCTACCACTGCAGCCGGCTAGGCTACATCCATTGCTAAAGGGGACACAACCACAGCTTGCTGAGCTGTAACCACGGCTTACAGAAATACAACAACAGCAAACTGGCCTACATCCACAGCTAACTAGCCTATTACCACAGCTAGATGGTATACAACCACAGCCAGATGGGCCGCAACCACAACTAACCAGGCTCCAATCATTGCCAGATGGTTCAGTGAAATGTCTGGCTAGGAGCCAGGGGATAATGTGTTGTGCACATAAATTGTATTCCATTCCATTCCATGTCTACACATCAACAACATAAATTATAATGATGGAAATGAAGAATTTTCCCACGAGACTGAGATTGAGAATTTCTTATGAAATAGATAATTCACATGTCAAAACATAAACAGTGTAATTACGCACAACCTAAAAGAAGAGGTATTAATCTCACCTTTAATTCACATGAAGCAAACTCAAACATATGAAGTACGGCCATCTAATGGGTGCTACTTTCAAAAAACTATTCTCAATATAATCAGTTGTTCCCCGAATTTAATTGACAAATCCATTTATGATGGTTTAGTTTGTAGTTGATTTCCATTTTTAGTTTTGCTTCCTGTCTTTGTGATTGCCTCCTCCTCCCTCATTAGTTTTTCCAGTGTCTTGCTCCCCATTAGTGTATTTATTTCCAGCGCTTCGCACTGTGACTTTGTCAGTATTTGTGTACCGCTCCTGTGTTGCAGACAGTTCTTCTTGTACCATACTTTTTTTTTCTTTTTCCGTTATTAGGTTTTTGCATTCATTTCATACTCTGGACTCTCCATCAGTTACAGTATCACTGCTTCCTTTTGAAAATTCATTCTGTGAAATGAATGGTGCAATGTTATTAAAGTAGTTAAAATCTAACTGCTAATGTAGACATTACCAGTCAATTTGGAAGCCAAGTGCAAGCAGCAAGCTAACAGACGTAGAGATGTGCCATGGAATCACTCAGTCAGTTTCTTTTCTCATTTTCTCTATAGACACACATTATTAAAATTTTCCCCTGACACTGGTCAGCATACAAATGTCAGTGTATGTTTTGAAATAAGAGCTGGGGCACAGATGACACATTCTCAGGGCTTTCCTTTTCTGATGAATAAAAAAAAAAAAGTAGCAGGAGCCATTTTAAATAAAGGTCAGATATGCTTTAGCAGAGAGAATGAGAGAGAAGAAGCCAGCAAAAAACAAATAACTAACGGATGTCTGCCAGAAATGTTGAAGCAAGAAAGTTTTAAGAGTGTATCAACATATATTCATTCTGTGTTCAAATTCAGATTCAAGTAGCATTTCATGTCACATTAGTATTCTGTGGATATATGTGGAATAACAGATTCTGATTTAGATATTTGATTGATTTTATATTTGATGTGTGCTCATGGCTTAGCTAGCTTAAAAATGAATTTATGTTTACTCCCATTAAGATAATGTGTAGACACATGCACAGTATAAAAGAAGGGACTGGTTATGTCGACCTTTTAGAAATATGTTAATACACTATTACACTTCTATCAAAACCTACATTTTAGCACTGGTGACTTGAAAAGATCTTGAGAGGTGTTTTTATTTATTTCACATCATTAGTGTACAATTGGCAAAAGGTCAGATCAGACAATCAAATTGGTCAATTGAATTAAATACGTAGTGTCTATGATTTAGTGTTGGTTGTTTTGCTTTAGTTATGTGTTTGGAGACATCATCTACAAGTGTCACAAGGTTCAGATCTAAGCCCAGGACCATATAAATACTTCCTTGTTGACTTTATTGTAGGTCTAGGGAGATTTGAAACACATGACAACTTTGTTTTTTTTTTTTTTTTTATCTTTGTCACCCAAAAACCACAAACAAGTGAGTTTACCTGTCACCAGTATATATGTAGAAAGAGATGTCGTGTCTCCTATTAAAATTACAAAAGTGGCCCTAAAGGTGATCCTTGGAGAACCCCACAACTTATTTAGGGGTTTTGGGAGAATTTATAACAATTTGCCTACGGATAACACTGTGGGATCTAGGTTCATTTCAGAGATGCAAAAGGAAGGAACACTGTTCAGGTGGAAATACTTTTTTCTGTATAAAGAACAAAAGGATAACATATAGGGAACAGGAAATAGTCCTTTGATGGAAATCAAACCAATTGAGTAACATAAATGAAATAAATGATCTGAGTACAATTAACCGAGGGTCTCTGCAAAATGTCGTTATCCTCTCATAATGACTGTACAATACAGACTCTTGATTCTTGATTAAGTGGCTTGACTTGACGGGCAGTGTTGGAGCATAACATTCTGTCTGGAACCGTTTGACTGGATAAGAAAAATTAGAAAAAAGTCTTAATGCATGGGGCTTGAATAAATGATCATTTAACAAGGTGTACTAAATGAAAGCCCTCTGCAGAATTTTCTCTTTCCTCTCCATCTCACAACTTGGGAACAATGTAATGTCCTTTAGTGACATTACATTAAACAGCAGGAGTCTGTGTTTTAAAACTTGCTAGCGGCTTTGGTAATGATGATTTAAGGCATTTCAATGACATGTTCAAGCTCTTTCTCCTGCACATGACATTAAGCCATAATTTCAACATTTATTTTCACAGGAGAGAAAATTAGATTTTTTCTTTTAATAGCCTGGATCAGTATTGCAGAGTGAGGCTGCAACTATGCAACCATGCTACGCTTTTTCATTTTCTGCAGAGATGATGCAGAAAACATACAATGTATGAAAGTGAAAAAAATATGTATTTTGGTATTTTGTATTTTGATGGTTTATGCAGTAACTCCTACCGAGTGCGAACGGCAGAGCAAGCTGGAAATGTGAGTTACGGTAATTTCAAAGTGATGGAGAATCTGCCAGAAAGAGTTTGTGAGAGTTCAAATCGGTTCAGTGACAGTGAATGACAGGGTGATGATAAACTGAGTGAGAAGGACTGAGTGTGAATTACAAAAGATATGGGAACTGTGACAGAGAGAGCACTGTGTGTGTGTGCGTGCGTGTGTGTGTGTGTGTGTGTGTGTGTGTGTGTGTGTGTGCGCCCTCAAATATGAAATCAAAGGAGAAAAGAAAGTCAGCAAACTAAGTTGAGTTGCCCTGAGGTCATATTCACAAAGGATTGCTGTCTGTTGTGTTGTGCCCTCAAAGTGCAGCTTCTATTAATAATCTTTGAGGGAAAATATTCTTATCATACCACTTCAATCCAACCTCCTCACTCTGGATGAGATTTGGATGTGTAGAGTGGTTTACTAAATCCATCATGAATTACTTTCCAGCTTAGGTCCAGTTTAAAACACCAAATTCTGGACCATGTTGTTGACCACTGTTGGGCTCTCATTAGACACAAAACACAAATGTCACAATAAAGAAATGGTAATTTCAATTTCTGAAATTGATCATAATTTCAGTAATATCCCTTTTATTGTGCAAAAAACTGTAATGAAAATGCAGCTGCTGTGCCTGGTTTCTGCAGTGTGCCTTACACGGTTGGTACTGGTCACACAATTGTTGGTGATTTAATCGATAGTTTATACTGTATTGATTCCACATGCCGAGGTTCGCTTCTTGTCATTTTTCATAATATGTTGGCATGGTTGGGGGGGCCTGGTCCTCTGTGGTTCTCTGGTGTGTCATGGGTGGTCTGTGGCCCTACGGCGGATGGTTCAGGCAGATACCTGGGTCCTTCAGTGTCCTCTTGGTTAGGCTTTTTGTCCCTGGGGGCTGGTCTGGGTGTTGGGCTCGGTGCTTCTCCTCTCCCTTGTGTGGAGGGCCGTGTCGATGGCGAGCCTCCAGACTGCCCAAGCGAGCAATTGGAGCATGCCGGAACCCCCCCCCCCCCATACACTGTTTTGAATTTGTGACTGTTACGCCCCTCTGCATTTCCACTGGCTGTACAGGTGTGTTCGGCCCGTGCTTAATCACCTTAACCAGCCACACCTGGGAAGAGTCAGTAAAGTGTGATGCAGAGTCACAATCAGCCTTTGTTGCTGGTAGTTCAGTGTCGGTTTGCTGTGTTCGGGGCAAAGACGTGGACATTCAGCCGGGCACACTTACTACCAAGCTGGTGAGGGATATATAGAGTGGCGCCCTGTGGTCTTGTGTCAGTGAGCCACGCAAAAATCTATCGTCCAAACATGCGGAACATATTCAGCAAAATGAAATTCCCCTGCGGCAAATGCTGGTGTGGTGCCGTGTAGGGTGCTTTTTGTTTTCTCTCTAGTTCAGAGAGGCTTCAAAGAATGCAGCTGAGAAAGCGCAGACTCTCCAAGAAACACGAAAAACATTTACTGATGCAACTGTTTGAGGCTTTAAACCTCTTCTCCTAAAAAAAAATAAAATAAAATAAATACACCCTGAGCATGCTTTGTGTGTTCTGCTATCAGATTTATTGACTCATTTATTTCAGACTGATGGCTCTTGGGGAGGGACTGAGGCAGGAGCACTAAAAAGATCAGTGCATCAGAAAAGTGCACAGCACCTAAAATGATTGTTATTTTTTATTTTTTTTTTTTTTGGAGCAATAAATTATAGATAACCCTCTACTAAAATGTACTTTGAGTCTTCATTGCTAGGAACAGTGTTGAGCTCATCTCTCCACAGCATTGCTATTATCTGCGCTATTCATTATAATTGTGTTTTTTTGTGTTTTCTTTTAATTTGGAGGGGCTCCTACTGGATGTTTCAACCACATATTGATTCAAAGGCAACGTTGCCGTGTACGCTACGGTGACACAGCGGAGCAGTAATTAAATTGTCTGTGCACTGAGTGCTGGGAAAACAGTTACATCTGTCACACTGATGCTGTAAATAAGCACATGTAGGGAAATGACGTTCTTTGGGGCTTAACAGGGAAAGTTCCGTGAGGAAATGAAAGAATTACAGTAAGCATATCACCATAATTACATTCCTGTTATTTCCCCAGAGACCCTTGTTTGCCTCGGCTCCCTCCAAAATCCACACATAAGCACAAGAGAAGACTCTGTCATCACTGACTGTCTCACTATGACGACATCTGAAATCACTGAGAATGAAATTAGTGTAAATTTTTGTTTAGTCAATTGTAATTGAGTGTAAAAATAAATAAATTGGGTTTTGGGATATCATTGTTGATCCATCATTATAACACAATATGCCAAAACTTATCTCCTTAAATGTCCATGAAAATGAATACAATCCTCACAGACCACCAACAGTAAACCTTTATGTAGCTTGTCAAATTAAATTGCATTACAGGTTGACGCTCACAGGTCACCTGCTTCAGCTGCATCCCTTAGACCGGTTTAGAATGGGCCAGGGCTTAGGTGGAGTCATGAAGTACCCGTCAGGCTGAGACTCAAAGCAGGACTCAGGACTCAGAATGCAGAGATGACAAAAAGGCTTTAATTGGATTCCTCAGAGATCCCTCACAGAGGGACAAACAAATGGCCACAAAAAAACCTAGACGCTAATCTGATCAGTGAAAACAAAAAACTCTCCAGAAGGAGGAAACTCAAATCAAAGAAACAAATCAAAAATTAACACAAAACACTCCGAATGGAGGAAAACCTCAGGACTAAGGATTTAACTAAGAAAGACTAAACAAACAAAACTTTCTCTTCGAGAGGATTCACAGGCTTACTTGAAACTACTTTGGTTGAAGACATGAAGCAAAGCACGAGAACAGGTTGACGACGATAACACTCTGGCACGAGATAAGGGGAACACAGACTACTTAAACACATGGAGGGAAATAGGGGACAGGTGGACACAATCAGGAATCAGGGAAGACAATCAGACTGGTGACACATGAGGAAGGGCAAGTGACCTGAAACAAGAGGAGAGTTACTTTTCAAAATAAAACAGAAAATGACAGGACAAAACAACCCCAAGACAAGACACCCTCACCACGGTGTGACAGTTCCAACATGGTGATATCCAAAGTCATCACACTGAGCTTCAAAAATGCTTCTCAGGTCTTCAGTTGGTGGAGTTTTGGAAAGCTCAGCCAAAGTTTATCATTTTCCAACAAACTGCTATTTCACAGCTGATAAAATATTCATAAAGTATTATGCCATTTGTATTAAAAATGGATAGATCATTACTGACAGTACTATGAATATCAGTGATAACAGTAATAAGAAATGGCCAGTGTTGTCTGAATCTTTCAGCACCACAAAGACAAGGACCATGAGAGGTGCTTGTTTCAGTTCTAATAGTAGCAGTCATTGCTGAGAGAAAATATTTTCAATTAAAGTTTGACCAATTTCACAATTTCTGAATATGTTCCCAACTATTGTTAAGATCATAATCAAGTCTCTCCTGGCACTCACTGACCTCTGCAATGTGAAACTGGCAGTTGTTTTCCTTAAGACTCTAAAGTTGCGCAAAGTCAACCTTGACCCCACTGTTGTGTAGAGCACTGTAGACGGTAAGTGGATAAGATGAGTGACAAATAGTCTTGCAAGAAATATATCATTACCAAGCCTTCTGTCATGTGGTGAGGCAATCGGGTTATTGCAGATCCAACAATGTCAACACAAGGAGGAGGTCAGTGTTAGTGGAGGGTCAATTCCACATTTTCATTTTTCTTTCTGTTGTCACTTCAATGGTTGTACAACTTGTTATGTCAACCCGGACAACACAAGTTACCTTAATGATGCTGAAATAAAGGACACAATGCTTAGTTATGTTCCCTAAACCTTTAGCCTGAAAGTCAGAGCAACTTCCCCACCCGCATACTTTCTGTGACGCAAAGTTGGTCTAGACCCATTCTACTGGGAATCAAAGGTGTTTTATCAAAATGCGTTCGTGCCTTAGTTGTGTTCTTGTAGACTTGTGAAAGGTCATCAGGTGCTGCCCAAGTACAGATCTAGTTCAAAGTATGCACCTTACCAATTTCAGTCCAGTTCCCGGATGTATGCTTGCCTTGCCCATGTTATCGAGTGTACAACAGGAAGTAACTTGTGTGGACTTGGTGAAGCAAGGCTTCCCAGAATGCATTTCACGGGTCTCATCAAGTATACTGCTGTTTCTATTCCAGAATGACAGCTCACCTTTCTCCCGTCCTCCAGAATTGAACTTGTAATGTCCAGGCTACCATGTACATAAACCAGAAGTCCACTTACTTGGTATTAATGAGCGCCTTGAGAATAATCCTGCAAAGATCTGCCAGGTCAATCAGATCATTTCAGCGGGCAGATGAGTAACAACAAGATAGTCCAGCACCTCATCTGAGCACCGGGGCGCTGAATTAGTTTTCAATAACATGGTCAATAACAAACTTCACTAAATCATTTTCTGTCCTCGAACCAACCACAGCATTTTCAAAAAATTCACGTTCACTTTTAAAAACTAGCTAAAGTGCTGTTCCATAATGCATGTAGGGATACAAAGAAAGTTTTCTATTTTTTTTTCTCTTTATAAATATACCATTTGTGACCGGTTTTATCAAACCAAATCAAAACATATAATGTCTATAATCTAATCTAAAAAGAATGAATAAATGTTTAGGAAGAACTGAATAAAAACGTAGCTATCTGCATGTTTCATTCATCCAGCCGGTTTGTTTTCTGGTTCCTGTTGATGAGTGGTAACATCTTGTATTTGAGACGGTTCTTTTGTGTTTCCTCCTCTTAATCAGGTTAGTTCCACTGTGGCAGCTGAGTCCCGTCATGCAGTGTGGTGGTGAAAGCGGATATCACAAGTTTACAATACGACCATAACCCAGCCCATATACTGTGCTGCAGTGCCTTTACATGAAGCAACACTGCTCTCTGCTGCTACACAGTTGGACAGCACCTTAATAAATGAGTCCATTTTGTCAGCTTATTACTAAACAGATGTGGCGTTTCTCATTCTGATCTTTCTTCTAGTGGTTTTGCATTCTTCACATTGCAGCACATACAATCTCTTAAGACAACTTCATGTTATAAGTGTCTGTGCTTCTGACCTACCTCACCTCTGTCTTTGTTGGTCTTTTTTCACAGACACTGTCACTTGCGACAGGGAAAAATGTACAGGCGCTGCTAATAGTATTAGGAAAGGATCTGTTCTGTTTAATTCTCCCAGTAAGTCATGACTGACAGCATGAACAGAACCAGAACCTGAATCAGCCATTATCAGTTTTATTATTCACACCTGGGCTTTTTCAAACTTGACATATTGAAGAAGTCACATTATGTGTCCCTTTGCCCCAGCTGAGTGATCTGCTATTTTCAAAATGTTCCTCTCTCCACACCAAAATACAGCACTAACATGTGCTTAGACAATTGTAGTTGAAAGGGTTTATACTAATATTCAGTTCTCACTTCCTTATAAAATTGACCACATAAACAAGCTGTTGATCCAAAAAAACCATTAAAAGTAAATAAAAAAGTAAAGATTGCATAATACTATATACTAATACTATTTCTATAATGTACCTATTGCATGCAGTCTAAAGTAGTTTTAAAGAAATATTTAATATATTTAAATATATGATTTAATACACAAGTGTATGCTTATAATCATTATATAAATGCATACCATACATTACCATACTGTATACCATAATATCTTTCCATATTTAAATATATTTTCAGTGCATTAAGAATAATGTTAAATGGTATATTTTTGCAAAGACAATATGTTTTGTTTTCAGAACACTGTATGCTATCAGTCACCTTCTCATTGACTGGTACAGTATATACAGTAGGCAATTAACTATTGTACTTCTAATGTCTGCAGAATATGTAAATTACTGAGTAACCACAGGCATGCAAACTAAACAAACTTGATCTGTGTTAAGCATCCGACTGGACAGAAGTTTCATTTGCATTCTTGCCATCTGTCGTTTCATCTGCTGCAGTTCATAAGCTGATTAGCTTTGTAGCCTGTGAGCTGATGCTGCACCTTTACCCCGTACACGTACACTTGTTTGATTGTTTTTTTAATGAGCTGATGTCCAGGAGAACAACTAACTTTCAGTAAAATTTACTAGCAATTTCTCTAAAATCCAGCAGATTGATTTGAAATACTTACCATTGTTCTGACAATAAGAATAAATCTGCTTCCCAACTCTGATTTCTATACCTATTTTTTTTTCTTTCCAGCAAGCAAATTAACTTAAGTCAAACTTTTATATGTTTTTCCTAGTTGTGACCTGAAGGATTCAAGAGCCAAGAATCCCAATATCCCTGATCTGAGTCTTTGTGGCACATTCTTCTCTTTCATAAATCAGTTTTTAAAAACTCATTCAAGTAGCCAATGAAAAAGGAAACTCATCTTTGCTTCTTTTGCATTTCTTTATAGCTGCGGATATCATTCATGTGCTCTTTGGTTTTGAGGTGGAGCAGAAATGAAACTGTGACGGCAGTCATGGAAAAATGACTTCACTCATCAACTCTCCTCTCTCTTCCTCCTCTTCGCTCTCCTGTAGAGGCCCAGCAGTCCAACACAGCCTCCTGCAAAGGTCAAACTGACCACCATCTGTGTGTTCAGACACAACAAATGCACTGCTGATAAGTAGGACCGTTATTTCACTACTGAATCAAGATAAACTCTGGAAGCATTTCAATACTGATTTGCAGTGGCCCGCATTTACGCAATAACATTTCACTGTTCTATAAGACAAAGCATTAACTGTATTCACTTCCTGAACCAAACCGTACTATGTAAGGAAGAAAAGTCCTGTCGCCGGACACAGTCTGGTTCTGCTGCTTTCCAGCCAGGTCCCACTGGGCCAAAGAGCTCTCATAGTCCAGATTGAGAATGCCGACGGGCAAAACTCGGATGCCCCAGTAAACCCTCTTCACCCTGTGGAAGGTTGCATCCTGCACCTCACAGCGATAAGTACCTGAAAATCACTTCATTAGTAAGTTTGGTGAAAGTTTGCAATTTGAACAGACTCTTTGAGTCTTTGTGTATATAGATTTGTGTGTATTTGTTTTGCAGAAATATCCATTATTTGTGTCCTAAAAGCTTATAAACTAAAGATCATCAGATTATTTCATATTATGCGTCAGGAACATTTTAATTTGCATGCCTCTTACTCATAAAAGGAGTATCACATCATCACTAGGTCCTCTTGAAGTATTGCTATCTGCTAAACACTATCTCCTGCCCCAAACATGCATACAGGGTTTTGAATCTTAAAGTGAAGTAACACTGTGAGTCTGTGTTCACCTGCGTCCTCTTCTCTGACTGGGTCCAATATCACTCGGCCCAACTCGGGGGCTTCCCAGCGAGCAAAGAGAGAGTCGTCTGAGCTGATTATTCCTCGAGCGTGACGCCAGGAGACCCTGAGCCATGAAACAAAACCTCATCATCAACACTGGACTCTGCTAGTTTCATTCTGAATCCCCTAAAAAGTGACTGTAATGAGTCGCCATTAACACTGAATCTGTAGATTTCAGAGGTGGACCTTGCTTAAAAAATTAGCTCAGATGGGGGTTACAATTTGCTTACTTGTTCAAATCAAAATATGCAACACACAGGAACTGTGTCCTGTGCATTTAACCCATCCATTTGCACGCACAGACAGTAGCGAGCACAGTCTGACCAGTTTCGTGTGCTTAATCCATGGATGAAAAAAAATAAGCATTTGAAACGTTGATCCTCAACATTAGCCCACAGCTCCCCACACAGAATATTAAGACAGGCAACAGAGTCAGTCTCTCAGTAATGGATATTAGGTTTCTGCCTAGGGTGACTAGAATTTTACTCACATGTAGAGTAAGTAAGTGGCCTTGGGACTGTAAGGTCACTAGTTCAAATTCCTTCCACATCCATGGCTGAATTTCCTTTGAGGAAGTAAATGTAGGCTTGGTTTTATCTTTGTTTGTAGATATACTTGGCACAAAACCTACTTGGTCTAGTTCAGTGAGAGATTAGGTTTTGTTGTCATGGTTTCATTGCAAACATAATCTTAAACAGACATGTATAAAGTAAGCAAGTAACCTACTCTTTTAAAAAAACTGACTTGAGTAGAAGCTGTTCTTTAAGCACCACACTTAAGTAGAAGTACTAAAGTATTCAACATTTTTCAAAGTAAAACTACAAGTATTGTGTTATGTAGTTACTAAAGAAAGCAGTCAAAAGTTTGAATAGTATTGTTTATATTATTTCAAGCGTTAAGCCCAAAGGACGCTAACAATTCCTTCGGCTGTAGCTGCAGTACAAGGACAGGAATGTAAAAGCTGTAAAAGGCCACAACCAAGTGTTTCTTACTTAAAAGCAAAACAAGTGATTAGAGCACCTTAAAACACTGGACTTAACTCTTGGTAAACAAAAAAAGATCAAGTATGTCCCTTCAGTTGGTTCTTCCATCTCGAAACAAACTAACAAAGCTCAAGTATTCTCAATGCCGGCAGGCAGAAAAGCAAAAAGAGATTTAGCTGGGAGAGGTGCCTTTCACAGTGTTTGATCCACTTAAGGCACCGCTCCTGTTGTGTTTTTAGCTTCGGGAAGAACTCGCCTCCCCCAAGCAAACTCTTGGGGTAACTAGTGTCTGATTTACTTATGCCATAGGCACAGCGATGCACCATTTTGCTTATCGGAAGTTGGCAGCTTGACAGACCTTATTTACATAGTAACGACTGTTTGGGGGAACCATCCTCTCAGTAAAAGTGTGTGTGAAGGTGTGTATGTGTTTCTTATTATCAGTATAAACTAAACTAAACATGTATGGCACGACGACGAGTCTGCTACTTAGTAAGGCAAATAACTAGGTGGAAGTAAACGAGCTGGCTTACTCGGAATGCGGAAGTGATTGTGCATAACGATCTATTGGATAGTGAACAGCCAATCAGAATTTGCCCTGTCCGACTCCTGATTAGTTGACTTTGTGGCACATTTGTAACGCTGTGCCAAGTCGAGCGAATGAAGAGGCAGAGTTAAGCATACAGAGAGTGCGAAACTGAGCGAGAGACAGAGAGGGATTGAGTGAGCGCAAGGCGTCAACCGGCTCTCTGAGAAATAACATTTTGAGGGAGCATCACAAAATGTAATTTCAGTCCTTGAAAAAAAAATAATTCTTGTGCTCAACACTTCCCATTAATTGCTCAGAATTGTGGCACAAAAATAATACCATGGGACCCTGGAAGGTGTTAGTTTGGTCTGAAGGTGAATCTGATCGTCTGTGTCTGTCTTTAGTCGCACACATTAATAAACTGGTTCCTGGTTTGTCTCTGGTAAATCAGGTGAGGGGGTGGAGCACCAAGACTCAACTTTGACCTGTTATTCTGAGGAGTGTTTCAGTCCAAAGCTTTAATCTTAGAGGGAGCGTCTGAAGCTGTTTAATTCTGGAATGGTTGCTTCAGTGTGTTCCATGAGTATATTAATATAAACAGAGCTGCTTAAAAGATTTAGTGTCCTTTAAATATTTTCTACATTTCTACATAAAATTATTCAAAACACCAACAGATGTTAAGGCTATGAAAGATTCATTTCCAAAGAGTTGTTGACTTTTTTTTAATCTTATTTATCTGTAATTGTATTGCATTGTCCTGAGCTGAATGCAACAAAATTTTGTTCTGTATACACCCTGTGCATACAAAATGACAATAAAGTTAGTCTAAGTCTAGTTTTCAAAAGGACAAGTTTTCCTCTTTAACTAATATCGCCACTAGAGGGTGCTGTCACACTGATAAGCAACTACTGTTTGTCATATTCTGCTTTCACTAATGACCTGAGGGTTCACTTGTATGTTAAAAAAAAAATTAAAAAAGTGAAAACTGAAATGATTTCAAATACGATTTCTGGATTAACGAGAAGGCAAAGTGTGTAACCAGTTGTTGATGTTGTGATGACTAACTGAAATAAAACAAGATGAACAGTGAAGATGAATTTTACAGAGGTGGAATATGAATCCACAGACTCTAATATGTAGCCTATATATTTTCATTTTTTACCCATTGTTTTCCCCTCTACATGACATGAATTATTCCTACAATCTCAAACTCTTATTCCTCACCTCCAAGAGAACCTCCCCATGGCCTGCATCACTTCACCCAGACAGTCTATCTCCACTCTCTGTCCTGAGGTCACGGTCATCGTCCTTAGTCCGCACTGCCAGGACTCCAGACACTTCACCTTACGAATACGACACTGCTCTGACACCTTTGGTTCAGCCATTTTCAAGTAAAAATGATAGTGGTTATTGTAATTTTAAAATGATGACATTTTCTCTTCTTTGAATTACTCAGTGTGTTGGATGCTGGCACCTTCGTTTCGTGTTCACGTCCCACATTTTCTTCCATTGCCGTCTCACCGTCTCTTAGGAAACACAGGGTTTGAGTTTTGATCCCCAGCCCACAGGTGGTGCTGCAGGGGGAGCTGTCAGTGATGACCTCCACTGGAACTTTATCCACCTCCTGCAGGTCGGCTGAGGTCACAGGATGGAAGATGAGGAGAAGGAGGTGCAGCCCAACAGAGGCGTGTTTCATTCTGGTGTCTGATGATAAATCTGCAGAAAAGAAGCAATGTGTTTATAACTTTATATCAAAACTATCAAGATGTTATGGCAGTTTTTAAATCGATAACTTATCAGGAGCACGGTGGCTGAGACGGACACACTGGACTAATGGACTAATACAAATGCAACAGCCAGGAAAAGCAAGAACATGATTGCAACTTGCTTTTTCTTCTTTGTGTGAACCAAACTAATACATCATATAACTTCATAGTATGAAGCTACTAAAGTAACACAAAATGTGTTTAAAGTGTTCAAAGACTTACTAAGAAAGTTAAAGTGTACTCACCCTCTTTAAAATGCTGAATTAAATTGGAGGCTGAAGAGATTTAATATTGTGCAGTTTATTTTGTTTTGACAACCGGAATTCCAGAATGAACATCCCTCCAACAAAAATGGTCAAAATGACAAAAAAACTACAAAAGCATTCCATTACCCAGCAGTGTTTCATTGTTGTTATTTTTTTCTGTGCTTTTAGCTTTCTACATTACAGTTTCAAAGTCAGAACTAGATGAATAAAGCGGTTTATTCAGGTTCATCATACATGTGGGTGACGCTGCAGTTCATAACGTGACCACCAGAGGTCAGAAAAACACTGTATTTTACTGTTGTGCTGTGAAGTGAAGATCCACGGGTTTGAAATCACGATGTATACACATTTGAGTAGAAGATCACTCAAATACAGTCACCTGAAAAAATAAATAAATAAACACACAAAATGCGAAGAAAAAATGCGTAAATTGGTAGTAGCATTTCTACCTTTAGAAATAATAATGAGCAATTGGCTTCAGTGCCTAAACACTGAACAAAGTAAGTTGTTCCTAATTTGGCAGTAGTGGCTTCTAACTTCTTTTCTTTTCTTTTGATGAAACAAAGATGTTGACATGAACATAATATGAATAAAACAGGTTAATCGTTAGGTCATTCTATTCGCTTAAGGGCAATACACTGAATTGCAAATCATCCAACATTGATAAATCATCTCATGTTGAGATAAATAAGTCATTTTTATATCTGTCAGGTCAGGATCACATTCAGATCCCACAATTTTGCCAGTCCCAAAACAAACTTTATGATGATTGTGTGTGTTTGGATTGATCTGATTTTTCTCTGCCATCTTTGGATGGTTTGCTGCTTGAATTCGCTTCTATAATATGGAAAGCAGACATCCTTTGATTTTCAGGGCTGGAGAAGATGGTACAGTTTAGCAGTGAAAAATAAATAAATAAATGGTTTGGTCAAGAAGAGTTATTTTTAAATCTTGACAGAAACAGGTTCTGGGAAAATCACCAAAACACAAAAGTACGCAGAGGAAAAACGCTCAGAAACAGAGTCACACAAAATGACTCAGTGTCGGTGGGGAACTGAAACATCTTCTGAAGCCAATATCAGTGGCCTAATTGGCAGACCAGTGGAACTGGTGTGTAGTCAACACCACCTGCTTCACTGTCTGTGTGAATAAGGCTGAGCAAAAACTGTAACATGAAAAGAGAAATGTAGAGGAGGATGAGGAAGGAGGTGGGATGTGACAGAAGTTGAGAAGGAGTGAGGTGGAGGGGAATAAGAAAAAGTGTTGGAGGAGTGGAGGTGATGGAAAGGAAGCATAATAACTGGAAGAGAAAGGGGAGAAATCCATTTCCCTCATTGTGGAATATAACAAGGACAAATGTGATGGTCAGTGGAAGGTAAAGGTTGACATTGTGATGCATTGAACACGTTTATACCTGAGTCCACAAATACAGTAAAGTGGTTTGTCCATGCGGAGGGAATCAAACCCTTAACCTTCTGGTTCATGGACTACCAGCTCTACCTACTGACACACAACCTCTTGATATCCCAGTCAAATGACTTGAAATGTTTTCATTTCAAACTCCTTTGATAATTCCAATTAAAAGGTGCAAAATAGTGCTAGTGCACGAGTTGACCTAGGATGTGGTTTAATGAACTGAACAAACAAATGAATGTTTCTCCATCTGATTTTTACAGAAAGGAGGGATCAAATGTATCATATACATTTCATCTATCATATAAGTCATGGGGCGACCCCTTTCTAGGGCCTGTCAGTGTTTTTGAGTCTGCAGAGATTCAGTAACAGTTTCATGTTGCATGGAGCCGTGGTTTCTGAGCTATTTATGTTCTGTGGCAGGCTCCTTCTAGAAAGCAAAACTCGTAGATGATTTATTAGGTGCAGAGGTTCTGTTTTTTCTGTTCACCTTGCAGTTTATTACTGATATAAAAGTAATCATGAAGGTGTGGCATGGCACAGCGTTCGTTGTGTTACAGAGAGCTTTGCTCAGCCTTTTAAATTGCCTTGGCATGAGGTTTGAACTTTGAGCCAGTGGATGGTTTTCGTGCTCATGCTTCTCATATGCGTCAGACAGAGGAGAGCAATGACCGAGCACCTGATGAAAATACTGATTATTGGTGATGGAAATGTTGGGAAGTCTTCATTCCTGCATCGCTATGTCAGCGGACAGTTCAACAAGATCTACAAGATGACAATAGGAGGTATGGCTACTTCAGTTTAAAGAAATTGGCGTTACAGAATCCTGATATTGGGACTAGGAAGTAATGGGAGCAAGGCCATTTTTATCCTTTTGGTTTCATTTTTCTTAGCTTCAACTTTTTGAGGGGGAAAATACTTTTTTTTAAATTTTTTAACATTTAACATTACAAATACGTTATGGTAGGGGTGAGGTACTTTACTGTTGTTTGTGAAACACGGCTCTTTCCTTTAAAGGAAGTAAATGAAAGGAGATTTGGTTTCATGTCTCAATTATTTCCCTTCTTCTCTTCCTGGGTCTCTTACATATTTCTCTAGTGGATTTTTCTGTGAAGCTTCTGCACTGGTCAGATACAGAAAAGGTTAAACTGCAGTTGTGGGATCTTGCAGGTACAAAATAATTCTACTAGGCGGATTCATATACAAATGGATGAATGAATGTATGAATGTATGTCACAGTGGCCTTTTTGTCCTCCCTTCAGGCCATGAGCGTTTCATATCCATGACCAGACTCTATTGTAAAGGGGCACTGGGCTGTGTTGTGATGTTTGACGTCACCAGCTCGTCCAGCTTCCTCAACTGTCGCCAGTGGAAACAGGACCTTGACAAAAAGGCTATGCTGCCCAATGGACACCCCATCCCCTGCATCCTGCTGGCCAACAAGGTGAATTGGTGCATTTACCTAAATGAATGAGTGCCCATGAAAACCTTCCTCCGCCTTGTATTACTCAGTGGTAATAAAAGGACAGCAAACCATTTGTTTTATGAGTGCTTGATGAACATGTTGGGTTAGCTTCCCAGCATTTTGAGAAATCTTCACTGAAGGTTTCTCAAAATGCTGGGACAGTGAATTCACTGACTATAAACAAGGACCTTTGAATTCATATTAAACAGGTTTGGAGCAGAAGATCGCAGTGACTCACTCAATACAACCAAATGTCTTTCTAACCCTGAAACGCTCTGCCTCTGTACAGTGTGACCTCAGTCAGCGCATTGTGACAGCAGACAGCATAGACAGATTCAGTAAGGACAACGGCTTCATCGCATGGATGGAGATTTCAGTCAAAGAGAATAAGAACATCAGAGAAGCTATGAGGTAAGAGATCAAAAACCAGGTGCATGATGCTTTTTTATTTCTTTGCCTAACATATTCGCCACATATGTGTGGATGGATGGATGTACAGCTAAAATATCTTTGAGCAAGGCAACCAGACAAGGTGCTTCTCAGGTGGTTACTAACAAAGTTACTAACTGCTCTTTGTGGCCATACATACGTGCGTTTGTCTGTATAATACGGTGGCCCTGTAGGTCAAAACACAATGACATTACAGAAAACACAACAACATTTCAGATTATGGACAACACTTCTTCTTTCTGACTGGACAGAACCCATGCTAAAATATAAGCTGCTGTAATTTGTTGTTACTTTATTAGTTACATTCAGAAGCTGCCGACAACTCCCCCTGCCGCCTCAAAACAACAGTGAAAACCAGTTTTGCCAATACTCACTTTATTGGAAGTGCTTTTTAACAGTTTTAACTTAAAATCGTTTTCCTGAAAAAAGACATGTTTTTATTAAAATAAAATAAATACAGTCTTTCGTGAATTCACTTAACTACTTTTTAGAAAAACAATGTGTTAGCGTGACCGTGCCGTGCTAAGACTCCAAATAAATCAATCAGTTTATGTATAAATGTTTCTTTAAATTCGATGTTGTGTTTTTGAAACTAGAAAACTAGATAAGACTTTATCGCCCTCACAGAGTGTACAGCAAACCTTGAAATTGTAGTCTTTAACTGACACACACTCAAAATAGTGGCATTATTTCCAGCTAGAACACGCACTTCTCTCTCCTCCCTCCATTGTTGTTGACGTGTGTGCCACTGCGTGGTATTACACGTGATTTGTTGCATACACAACGTCACTCCCTGACAAACAAAAGGACTGGTTTGGAAATAATAACCCGTTGGATTACTCGTCATTGAAAAAAGTGGTCAGATTAGAGTAACGTTACCGGCATCACTGAAGAGGACATACATATACATCACACATCACAGTGTCTACACCCATTCACAGCAGCGAAACAACCGAACACATCAGGTCATATTTTAGCACGGATTCTGTCCAATCAGAAACAAGAAGTGTTGTCCCTCCCCTGAAATGTTGTTGAGTTTTCTGAAATGTCACTGTGTTTTCTGAAATGTCATTGTGTTTTGACCTTCAGGGCCACCGTAGATTCTTCTTTATCTATTCTTCTTCTCCTCCTCTTGTCTCGGGTCTTTTCAAGCAATCACTCACATTATGGTTTATATTAAGCTTTTGTGGTTACCAAACTAATATGTTATTAATAAATTCCATTTTTCACACAATGAGCATAGGTGCAAAATTATTTTTTGGGTTGCAAATATAAATGTTTAGGTCTTAGAACTGAGAACTGGTCCACTGGGCTAGGGGTGGTACAGACTAGTCGACCAGTGTAATTAACATTTAAATTTAATGTTTGTAACAGATACTTTTAAAGGTGTTTTATTTTATTTTATTTTATTTTATTTTATTTATTTATTTATTTTTTTGTAACTCAGTCTGAAGTCTTAACAGATAGAAGATGTTCAATAAAAGTCAAGACAGATTTATTTTTTCAAGAACTAACTAACAGGTGACACCTTGCAGGCACAGACAGGCTATGGGTAAATTCAGTTGAATCCAAAGTGATTTGATTGGGCCGACAGTGTGAAACACAGGATGGAACCAGGCTGCTGGGGAGGCTGACCACTAATCGAATTCAAGCCAATCCTTTATGGATGGTAGTGGGTTTTTTAACCATTAGAAACCATTTCATTGGTTTATTTCAAATGTTTGTTTAGCCACAATATCCTGTTTTACCTGAAATATGTTTACTTTATTCATTGAGGAAATATCCATTACATTTCACCTGAAACCCCCCAAGGTTGCTAAAAGGCTGCTTTGTATTTATGCATCCTGTTTCCATCCTAGTAAGTGTTAGAGTTAGTAAAGTATTGGTGCATCTTGAGATGTTTGCCAGAGCTTCCTAAAACCACTGAGACAAGAAGATAAAAATTTGCCTGTGAAGATGCCAAATGTGTTGTGTTTCAGGAGGTTGGTAAAGGAGATTCTGTCGGTTCAGTCCAGCCTGGAACTGCCGCAATGCAAACCTGAGGACATTGTTCATCTGGACTCAGAAATCAACAAGGCCCCACAGTCAAGCTGCTGCTGAAACACAATCACAAAGACTCTATTTAAATGGTCTTCCCTGGGTAACAAAATGTCTCAAAATTCTGGGTAAATGACGACATCCAGGACACCCCATGCCACCAACACAACTGATTGCTTGTGCTGGGACACTCTTTGCCCCAGCACATGTGTCCCATGTGTTTGTTTGTGAGGATCTGAGGAAGAAAATACACTAACAGTAAAAGACTGAAGTCATACACTTTGACAAGTTAGCAGAGAAGCCTCAAAGCCAAATCCCTTTTTTTCCAGTGTGTAACCCCCGTTTCAGTTCTCAAACTTCTATTAACCACAATTAGCGAAATTCGGGAAAGTTACAGACATCAGTGACTAAGGGTATAAAGCTTTCAATTAAATGTCTAAAATGAGGGACAGACAGTGAGAACCAGGAGGAGAAAGAGGCTTGAAGAGAAGCAGAAGGAGCATAGGGAAGGTGTGTGTATGGTTATTGAAGGGAAGGCTTCTTGGTGAGAGAACGAGGTGTGGAGTGTGCTCAGTAGAGCTGCCAAGTCATCTCCTCCAACACACTGAGTCAGTCCCACACATGGTGTCCCCATGCAAGCAGCGAGGGGTGTGTGTATGCCAGTAAGGCAAATGGTGAGTACTGTTGAATGTGTGCACGCGTGTGTTCGCATGTGTGTGTCTATTAGATGGAGGCACGTGGATATGCATGTGTCTCCAGTTCTTTTCAGACATGGAGCTGTTAAAGTGACAGCTTCAGACATGAGTGGCTTTTAATTTACTGTTAAAGACGTCAAAGGCTCACACACATGCTGTCCGAGATTCTGCTTTTGATTTGACTTTTTCTGTCAGTTTTTTTCTTTTTCTTTTCTTTTTGTAAATGCTCGGATGTTGTCACACATTTGACTGGTAAACAACTAATTTGAGTAGAACTTCAGAAAACAACCGGACGTCTTGGTCATCACTGCCACCTGTCCATTTGAACTAAACATCACAGCCTTTTACGTTGTCAAGCTGCTCTGAAAGGAGAGTGGAACCGAGTCTGTTTCTTGGGAGATACAAAATTTTGTGCCTGAATGGACAAAAAAAAAATGTAAATATGTACAAATGTTGTAACCTTATTAAAGCGTTTCTCACATTTTGTTGACCCCATTCTGTGAATGTGTCTTGTAATACCTATGTTCATTTTTATACTGATTAAATGTCCTGTTCTTTAGTCCTTAACCAGATGCCATTAGTGTCAGTTTGTCAGATCCTCAGAAGATTGTGACTGGCATCACTGATTAGATTTATTTATGTCTTTATGTAAAACAGAAACTGTATGAGCCAGATGTGGTCATTTGAAAATTTACTTGGTGGATTATCCTTGGAATTGATACTACTAATTTTTCCAAAAATCCTCCTATATTGTATTCTTCCCCAGCTAAACAAGATGCGTTATAGAAGCTTTACTTTATCTTCCTGACAATGATTTAATCAGCAATTAAACAAAGACTTTACCAAAGTGATCAATTAGATCAACCTCGGCTACAAGGCTGTTAACCGAGTGGAGAAGTTCATTTACCTGATGAGACACAACAATCCATCTTGCTGGGCTTCAATGTTGTGTTTCATCCACAGAGGAGCAGACTAATTAGGACTCCTGTAAGGAACTAGTGGCAGCTATGGGTTCACTTTAGGTCATTCCTGAAGTTGTGCTTCATTTTCAGTGGAAGTTATATAAAGATATAAACTGCTTGACCCTTGTTGTTGCATGATGGGTGTGATGCACAACAAATAAAAGGTTGAGAAAGTAGCTCATTCAAGTAGTCTATTTCAGACCACACAGACAACGACATAACATGGACATTACAACATTAAAACATTACGACAAAAACACCTAACAAGACAACCGCCTCGGTCTGAAATGGGGTTGGAAGAGGCAAGCTTATCTAAAAAGCTTAAACTCTTTTCAAGAGTTTATGACCAGGTCAATCAGTGTTTTCCTTTTTCACCAGTTCTGTTTTTTCTCTCTCAATATATATCTATCACCCCATATGGCATGTGGTCAATTGTCCAGTTCAGTCTGATAAAGACAAGTTAAACATATCCTTGTTATTAGACAACTCCCACTGATATTTAATGCTACATAGAAAAAAAAATCAATTTATATAGAACAGCAGGCTTTGTGGCAAAATGTAGGGCAATCCTGCAAGAAATTGGTTAAATTCTATGCCGCAAGTAGTCACTCTTTCAGAAACATCAAATATGCACCAGAATGTATAAATAGATACACAATAGATACACATTGTTAAATGTCATGTAAAATAATTTGGGCTGGCAATGTGATTAAAACAAGAATATACAGGATAAATTCATGATTGCTTTTCTAACTGTATAGCTACAACAAGGCTTCAAAAGGTTAACTAAATGATTGGAGGGTGGTTGCTGGATTGCCAGGTATGTAACATAACTACTTCAATGAGAGCTGGAGCAACACTTCACTAGCTACTCTGCAGCTATGTCGCCGGTCACGCTTGGCTGATTTCAAATTCAAATATTCTTTACCAAGACAGAAACAATTGTCTACTGATGTGCTACCTACGTAACTACATACAGTGCACTGATTGCTCGCTAGGTTTCTAAGCGTAAGGATTGTTGTGGTTAGCCTATATTCACCTATGATGTCACCCATAAGCTTTGTTTCAACACATAGGTGCTTCGAACCATTGCTGAAGTGAATCAGCTAATTCAAAAATGTGAACTGTTTTGACGGTCTGTTTTGATTGAGCCAGTCCCACGTGGTCATTGGGGGAATTGCATTTGTTAAGCCTGTGATTAACAGGTGGTTCATTAAGACACCTTGATTTGGCCCCTTTCAATCAATTACTAGTTCAACTGATTCTTTAGAGCAGCTGTAGCCTAGTCTATAAGTGAATCTCCGGTGAGCCAGACTAGTGCTCTGCCAGGAGTCTGTTTGTCAAGACTAATAGCAAACAGTGAGTTTGACAAATTTAAGTTTAAGTTTGCACTTCCGTGCAGATTTTCCTGTCGCTGTATTTTTCTGTATTTTATGTTCGCATCTCATCATTGAGTTGAGGAAGCCAGGAGCTCTGCGTGGTGACTCAGATGTCCGTGATTGTGGAAAACCCTCAGTGAAATGACTAAACGTTGGACAGATGGAGTTTTTGTCAGTGACCAAACGTCAGTGTGTTGAATTCCTCGCAGTCAGTCATTTTGAGCCTCACTCATCGGGTACAATGGCACTTTACTGCTACTTGCTAAATTATTTTTGTGCTTTTCCACAAATTAGGTGGCCATACAGATGATTTATTACTCAGGTCACCTTGCCCCTCTGAAGTCCCATGAATATAGTAGAATAGACACAAAGAAGCTCAAATAAGGCATCACTTAGGACTAATGTCCCGACTGTATTGTAATTCAAGGGTAAATTGTGCCCCAGATCAGAGGGTTTTTCTAATTTGACATAGATGGCTCCACTTTCAATACATCTTTATTCTTTGTCTTAAATGTCTCGGTTGATGTTGATGTTGCTGTTTGTCCCTGTCCTCTTTCTCTACGGGTGCCAACGTGTATAGCGTGCGAGCCCCGGTTTGTGTTGGAGACTCTAATGCGTTTCTGCTTTTATTCCATCTGAAACAAGTCACTTCAACACTGGATTCCTTTCACTTTGCCAAGACAAAAAATGCACTCACGGAAACAAAACTAACTTTGTATGGGGGTTAGCATTACTCCCCTGCATTTCAGATCTATTTCGAGCTTCAGTTCTTCAACAGAATGGATGATGACAATGCGGTCTGACATCAGCACATCTCTATTCCCTGCCTCAGGAACTGTGACGCTCGGAGACATAAGCGTGGGAGGCCTCCCACCAGGTTATGTGGGCAGGCTGAGTGCCCTCTCTTGATTTTAGTGAGAAAAACCAGAGATAGAAAGAGCTATTTTTCTCCTGTTTCGTGATCACCGACACTGGTCCAATCCACCGGAACTCCACAACTCACATTTTGGCTTCTTTTCCACTAGTCTAATATTCTGAGCAATAGCTCCTGCTGTGCTGGATGCATTTAATGTATGTTCTCTGTCCTGACTGAATCATTTTGCTATTTTTATTATTTTTTTCTTGTTAATTAATATACACGACTTCATTGTTAGAACTGAAATAGTTGCTGTTGACCGTAACTACGGTCGGGCGACACTCAGGAGGTAGAGTGGTTGTCCGGTAACCGAAAGGTTGGCGGTTCGATTCCGCCCTATCTCTAGTCTGTCCGTTAGGGTTAGTCTTGTCCTTGGGCAAGACACTTAACCCTCCTAGCTACCAGGTGTATGCCCCCTGGTGTATGATTGCTGTTGGTGGTGGTTGGAGAGGCCGTAGGCACACATTGGCAGCCACGTTTCTGTCAGCCTGCCCCAGGGCAGCTGTGACTACTGAGGTAGTTTACCACCGCCAGGGTGTGACTGTGTGAGTCACTAGAAAACTGAAAACTATTTTGTAAACTCTAATTCTGTCCAAAAGCATTCTGTTAGCAGGAATACAGAAACAGAGTGCTTATTCTGACAGAAGCAATAATATTTGTGTGTGTTCCACACTGAGAAATATGAAAAGTTGCTAGCTAGCTTTAAGGGCTCTCTCAGTTACCTTTGTGTTTTTTTTCTCATAAAAGTTGCCTGTTTCTCTGTGTGTTCACGCAGGTGAACAAAATAGTCTGCATTCTTGTTCTGAAGCGAAGAGTGTGTCATTTGGAGATGGCATGCTTGCTTAGTACCGTAGCACAGCTTTTCACCACAAGCCAAGCACAATGTAGTCGATGTCACTGCATCGCCGCTGAAAGTAGATCCAAATCAATGGTAACTAACACTGTGGCTGCATTTGGGTCCAAATTTTGTCCAGGTTCCAGTTCAGAGTTAGCATTTTTATGAGTGAAAACAAATGACATGTCGGGGTGTTGTGTATTGTTCTCCAAACAACTTAAAAGATAAAACTCTCAGATTATCTGAGGGACAAAAACCGAATGAACCGAATGAACCGAATGAATGTATGGCTTCAGGCCATAAAACGGGTGGACAAAGGTGGAAAGCCGTGTGACCCTGATAGTCAGTGATGTTTGTGTCCGGCAGACACTTAATCATGATGATGCTAACGTTAGGTAATGTCAGTCGTCAGAGTTGTTAGTTACAATGTTAGAAATTCAAAATCATGTCAAAAAGTCAAAGTAGTGAATGCTGATGCTGAACTGAAATGACAGCAGGCAACGACAGAGCACACAAAGTGACGTTACTGTAAAGCCTTTTTTTTAACTGTCTGTTTATTGAATTTTATATATTAGAAAAACTAACTGTTCTAATTACAGATCTAAATTCAACATACCCCAGAACAGATACCTACCACCTACCTCCTTAACCCTGTTTGTATAGGTAGGTGGGACTGGGGATTCCCATTTTAGCAGTATCACCCTCCTGGCCAGCAGAGTTGTGAATGCTATTAACTCCTTTTTAGTTGGGGAAAGAGTAAGAGGGAAAGACCATACACCCAACAGGGCAGTTAAGGCATTAAGAGTTAAATCCCTTTCAATCACCTTGGATAAAGTACTAAAGATTTCAGACCAAGATCCAGTCAGTGACGAGCAGGTCCAGAACATGTGAGAGTAATTTGCTGTGGCTTGTTGGCACCATTCACATAGTGGAGACACTGTATCGAAGATTTTTGCAAGCCGGGCTTTAGTGTAGTGAGCTCGATGTAGGATTTGACATTGCATAAAGCTGTGACCAGCACATATTGAAGACTTATGTACTCTCCGCAAAATCTCTTCCCAAATATCATCCAGAATCACCTCTCCCAGATCTGTCTCCCAAAAGGTTTTAAGTACAGTAGAAGGGCTGTAAAGCATTTTTTTAATGAAAGGGTTAATGTTAGCTAATTTTCATGTTGTATGTCATGATTTATTAATTTAACTTTATGGAACGATTATGAATTGATGACGGGTGTCACACTGTACCGGGCCATTATGAGACCTCCAGTCACTGAGTGGAGTCATTCATTAACAGAAACAGAACTGAATCTTCCACATGCCCTTTTGGCAACGCTCATGACCTCTGTATAGTGATCACGATTGCAGTTTATAAATATGACAAGCTGTTTGCCATGCTACTTGTACGGGATTAAGTTTTTCTGATGAATTTCTTTTTTTTATTTATGTCATTTTCAGATGCTATAATATGTAATCCCGTCTGTGTGGCCATAACTGATCTGACTATTGCTGATGCCATAAGAAGGTGTTTTTACTGGGCTGGGAACAGAGAAGAGGGGAGAAAAAACTTAAAAGGTGCCTAAACCGGTGCCCAAAGAATGGAAAACATAGAAACTTTGTCCAAAAACTGTGCCTTTTTATTTTGTGACATGCAAGTTGAACAGAATATTAATTTAATAATATAAATACAACCAACCTTTATAATAAAAATATAAATATAAATACAACCAATACAAATTCGGGTGGGGCCATGGTTCATTTCTCGTGTTTTATTTGTTTTTTTTATGCTATGTGTCATCAGATGTTTAATCAAATTTGAGGTGTGTCTGTGCCCAGTTCTGAGACTCTGTGGTCAGATAGGGACACGCTCCTGAGCCTTGGAGTTTCATTTTAAAGTGTTGATATTAATTATTAATTAAGTCCCAATACTTTACCGCGGAGTATTGGCAGTACCATGCACATACAGTACTGCTGGTTTAAAGGTCTACTTAATGACAATGTATTTTGACTTTTTTTTCTCAAAATTTTTTTGCATGATGAAAAAAAAAATCGATCTCCTCTATTTTTGTTCTCATGGGTGGCCCTAATACTCTTCCGTAGTCTATACTACATAAATTACTGAAATATGTGAAATAGTGAAAAAGAAAGAAAATCCATCTATCCATGTAGTTTTACTTCAAGGAAAAACTCACTCAAGGCATTGTTTTAAAAGTTAAAGAACAGTTTAGACTACTTGTAACAAAGTATAGTTCATGAACTTCTATTCAAGGATATTGTAATACGTAATTAAAGAGTAACAGCAGAACTTCATGGGGCCTTGAGATGAGACGTCAGCACACCAGCAGCAACTTTAAGGAGTCACTCAAGGTAAGAGGGTGTCCTTTCTGCCCTTTAATGAAAACCCCGCAAGCAAAACAAACCTTTACATCACGGATTACATGAATGATGACAGAAAATTCACATTATCTGAATTGTACAGATACTCTGATGAAGGTTGCATGGCTTAAAGCTTATCTTCCCATTGAAAGTGAAACATTGCAGTGACCTGTTGCTCTGTTTAGTTTCCAGAGACAGACCTTTGTGCTTTATTGCTTTGTCTGTTTTATTCCATTTCCTATATTTTCTCCATTAAAAATCATTTTAATTTTAAAAAGTGTTAAAAATCTATGTTTTTGAGGGCAAAGAATATATGACACCTCTTTTGATGAGAGAAAGTCAGACTATTATTCAGTGTTTGACGTGAATGAGCAGGTTGGGTGTCATGTTAGATGACGCTCCAATGAGCATGGCAGACGCAGGGAGACTCGATTCAGCGATTGTTCATGTAAGGGCTCTTCAACCAACAGATCCTCAACCATCTGCTCACAGAGAGCGAGAAACAGAGGGCCAGACAGAATGTGGAAACAGAAAAAAACAAGAGGAATGAGAACAAGAGACAGAAATAAACATTGTTGAGGCCAAGTAGCCTTGCTGGGCTAACCCATATTATGAACTAAAAATGCAGTGACATGAATACATCTATTCTGTTTAAGATGCATTAGAGCATTTGAGACAATGGATACAATAAGCAGAGAGAAAATAAACTGAAATCAAATAAACCAGCGCTGCCCAAAAAGGACGATGGTGTTGTCTTACTTGGACTTATGCATCTACACTTTAATAGTGCATACATCTCATGTTTTCGTTGCAGCGCTTGTTGTTCTGATACATCTAAGTCTTCTCTAAATGTCATTTAGAGGTTAACTAATGTATATACGATGATGTGCTCATCTGCTCATGAGCCAAATGGCAACCCGTGGCATCAAACTGCCACACACCTGCTACAAAATGTAATTCACAACATTTTATTTTGACAGCTCTGAGTATAGGACAAACATATAGCTATGCACATTACAACACCATGAGTCTCTATGCTGCTACATCATGTAACACAGTATTAACTGAGGAAAACAAAGCATAAGACATTAAACTGTATGGCCACTAAAAAGTTATAAGCACTAATACTGAAAACATTTCATTTGATGAGCTGTAATACATTTGTTAATCGTTTCAAAGTGGCTCTTTTGGCTTTGCCAAACTGGGGATTATTGTGTGAAGGACTGAAAACCAATTTATTCTATTTTACACTTGATATAGTTTTAGTCTGCGTATACTGTACATTGAGCGCAAATGTTTTTTCGGCTAATTTCAGTTGCTGAGGGTTCAAAACATTACATAATCGTTTGTAAAAGGTAAGGTATTTAATTTAATTAAAGTACAAAATGCCCAGGGAAGAGTCGCCTTTTAATCACTTTATTTTATCACCCTTTTCGACAACCGTGACTGTATGAATGGACTTCCGCATTTCCATGCCTCCTAAACGTGACCTTATGTTGATCACGTGACAGTAAACCGACCAATGGACATGCTCAAATGGAACCACGTCGCTGTTCACGTTCAAGGTCTACCGTTACATTCAGGTATAGTGGGAAACGGCAGATTTCCATGTTTGTCTATATTTTATTACTATGTATTTTCGCTAAGAATACTGCAGCCAACAGCGCTTCAGTATAAATCTTTATAGATAGATGATACTATAACTATTTATGCAGGAAAATATGTCCACTCAAAATGAATGCGTCATTTCTTTAAGTAAAACATAATGGTTGAAAATAGAATTAATGTCTTCTGCCATAATCTGTAACAAATGTCAAACTTCTTACTGGTATCTGCTCACCAATAATCGCAGTTATTGGTCATTAGCGCCGACGCTTTCAACTAACCACTGTTTGTGGTTTATTTTACCCGTGCGCCGCGAATGCAGCAAGCGTTTGGGATAAGAAGGGTGAACATGCGCAGTGTGCCAAACTCTTATGAAACAAAGTGGTACAGCGAACGGCTACCGGGAGACAAGAGGGATTCTTAGACTGTGGTTACAGACATTTACCAGGCATACAGCACTTCCTCGCGCATCCAAACCGAGGGAAGAAATGCTTCTTTCTATGGGCTTGACATAAAAACATTCACCTCCGGGGAGCCAGCACAAGGTAAGAGGGCACCTGAGGGTTTATGTTAAAGTAAAAGAGCGTTACCTACATAAACAGCGCCACTAGTTACATAAGGACCGCTCCGGTGACCCCGTTTTGGTTTAAGTGGACACTGTTTCCATGCCGTAGATTTGAACTTTATTAAGTGTGTTATAATTTTCGGAACAGTTTGGACTCTGTCAGGTCGAGGATTTCTTATTAATTTTGATCGAAGTTCATATGCGGGGATCTCAGTCTCCCATTCAGAATAGACAGTGTGACCTAATTTCCAGGTGAAGTCATAGGTCCTATTACAGTGACATTCCACATTTTAAATGTTATTGCGAACTGAATGACCGGTATAAATGTTTAATATAAAACATTAATAAAAAAAAACTATAATAAGTAGAGTTTCGTTTTTTAATATTGTTTTATAATATTTTTGTTTTTCCCGCAAGAAAAATAATTCCCTAATTCCCTTCGTTTTTATATAACAATAACATAACTGACTGTGAAATGAAAATGCTTTATTGTTTTTATTTATTTATTTAATTGTCATGAGAATCAGAAAATACTTTATTGCCAAGTATATTTGTACATACGTAGGAATTTGCCTTTGTGTTTGTTGCATAAAAACCATAAAATAAAACAAAATTAAATAAAATAAATTGTAAAAAATACACACTGAAATATAAAAACACATACATTCACTGTTTTATAGTTGATTGTTTTGTAGCAGATTTATGGTTGATTCCCCATCTTCACCCACTCAACTGGCATCCTCTAAATAAAATTCTATTTAAAGTGCACTTCTTTTTTTTGTTTGTTTGTTTTTGTATTATAATTATTATTTTCATTTTAACCAGCCTTGTTTCTTTGTGAATTGCAGATACAAAATGTGTATTCTCCACACACTGTTGAAAAATGCTTTTTACGTCACAGAGGCTCCCCTATAATCTGGGCACCGACTGTTGGGTGCTTGAACCTGACAGCTCAAATTTAGAAAAATCAGCAGTGTGGCAGAAAACGTGATGTATTCTGTTTCCAATTCCCGCAAACGATTATGTCTTTCTGCTGCGGAAAAGGCTGCACTGCAAATATTGTAAGTGAAAGTTAGAGACCTTGCTTTTTTATTTATGCTCTTTTTTTGCAGCTCAGCCCCTGCCATTGTTCACATCAAGTGTGAGTGTATGTTCCCAGATTGTATGTCCTGCAATAAGCCGGGCTGATTAAAGGTAATGCAACATGTAGCTGTTGATGGTTTGGAGCCAGATCAGTTCATAGGCCCTTAATCTGTGCTAACAATGCATCTTTATTAAAACCGACCCTGTTTTACACATCTGCTAACATGGTAACATGATGATCATGTTAACAGGCAGTACTGTAGTCCCTTTCATTTTCTGTTTAAACCAGGATTGTTGGTTGAGCAGCCTTTTGAGGTGAGGGGTTACTAATCCCATCGTATATACAGTGTCGTATGCTATGTTAATGACTGATCACTGAGAACCTACTGTTTAGAACTGAAGCCCAAATTGGCAGAAGATGCACATGTAATGCTCAATTTTTCTAGCCTCCTCCAAGTTGCCTGCCAGTGCTGAGTCCAAGTGTGACCCAGATTCACTGTGACAAAAACCATCAACCGCCATTATAACTTTAGTGTTTAAGTGAATAAAGTGAACATTAACTCACACACATATGGTTGATTACGCTCTCCATTCTCACTGGTGTTGAGTAAGTTTGGGAAAGTCAAAAGTAAAACATCGTCCAAACTCTGTATTTAAAATGTTGGCTTCCAAAGATACCAAGGATGTGGGTCTGTGGTGTGTAAAATGATTCGGGGGAGGGCTATCTCCCTTTAAAATTCAGTTTTGTGTGTGAGGTTTCATTGTGTCAAGATGACCTGTGAATGAAATGTCAATGACTTTACTCAATGGCAGCAGAATTTGTTTGTACAATGGAGTTTTGGGGTCTCATATTATGTTGCTGAACTCACTGGTTGCTTTTCATGCCAGATCAGTTACTCAGCTTAAATTAGAATATTTAAAATAAATAAATAAATAAAGACACAAAAGTACACGCACAATAAAATACAAGTGGCTGTATTGTATTTCTCCGAGGTCAGAGCAAAAAGTGTGACTGTATGACGCATCACAGCATGTGCTCTCGCTGCTTGTGTACTCATTTGACTTCGAATTGTGTGAATAGGGTTTTATTTATTTTTTTCATTTATTTTTTCCGATTTTTAATGAAGCATGCTAGTGAGCAATGTCAAACTCTGACATTGGTGTGTAGTAGATGCGCTGAAAGAACCTACAGACACGGCAGATGCCGGCTGGCCACCCCTGAATGAGCCACTTAAATTGGTCAGCACCAGCCCGTGTGTCAGGGGCACACTGTTTTTCTTCCACTGCCGTCAGCCGTTCTGTTTAGCTACTGGCTCTTGAAATCCACATTGGTGTCGCACTTCGTCGTTGTTCTCTCCATGCACATCAGTGAGTGTGCGGTGAGTGGCTTTTTCAGGTGAAACGAAGCAGAGAATTGGTCGGACACGAGTTTATCTGGATTGGCAGAAAGGAAGCATTTTCAGAAATCCATCCAGAATAAATACTTGTATGGCACCAGATGTTGAACTGTCCAACTGAGTGCTGGAGCAGTGACACTTAAATTATAAGTACGACCAAGTTCAGCTTCCTCGTCGTACATTCACCTGCCAAGTTTTTTTGTTTGCTTTTTTGGAAGTGCTTGCCCTTCTCAAACCATTTCCAAGAAGCAATAATTCCCATATGTTCCTGTGTAACAAACTATCCGTCACGTTAGCACAAAGGGCAGTTTCTGAAAAGGATTCTTGTGCACACATGTAAGCGCTGTATTCCTAATATTACTGCTCTACGTGTGAATCATCGTGCATTTAAGCTCAAGTATGTAAAGATATTTCACAACTTGTTGCTTGGCCAAATGTAGTAACACCTCTGCAGTCACAATATGTTTGTGGTTTATACATAGCCACGTCTGGTTTTCTTCGTTTGTATGATTTTATGGCTTTTGGGCTTCAGAGATTAGAGTTGAAAGACAGGAAGCACTGGGAAGGACAGATATGAGGTGGGTGATGTGCAACGAAACAGGATCATTTTCTATGCCTCAGCCAATTGAGCTTCCACACCACTTGCGTACTATACTTGCTTATTATTTAGACATAAGACATAGACATTTGACATACAGTTTAAAGGGCAGTAGACGCAAGAGATGGGGAATTAAGTCTCACGGCCGTTGCCGTCTTCTCACTAAGGCTAAAAATGTTTCCGCCGATAATAGTCACAAACTCCTGTTCTATTCTTGGTGTGTCCCACACTGCTGGCAACAGTTACAACCTGAGTGCATCAGTTTTATCTCCGGCTGGGAGACGAGCAGTTTGTTCTCGCCATGCGTGAAGAGTATAAAAAGCTGACAGGACATTCTGTGTCGCGCACACAAAACTGTTTCTTCACTCCACTTCGTAAATGAAGGGTTTCGGCACCATTCAGTCTTATGAAGCACGCCTGTTGGCAGCGTGTCTTGTCCTTCTCACCGTTCGTCATTTTCTCCCGTCAGAATAAGATGGCCCCGAATTCCATCCACTGGTTCCGGAAGGGCCTCCGTCTCCATGACAATCCAGCACTACGGGAGGCGGTCCGGGGGGCCGGCACGGTGCGCTGTGTTTACTTCCTGGATCCATGGTTTGCAGGCTCCTCCAATGTTGGGGTCAACAGGTGGAGGTAAGGCGACTGTTTATTGTGGAATAATTAATAGTGGTATGTTAAAGTGGTATTGTATCATGGGAGTTTGAGTATAGTATGCAGCATTCATCTCATCTTTAAACCTGTGATTACCAAATTGTTTGTGATCAGCATTACTGACAGTTTTTAAAACCTGATGTCTGTGATGTTGATTTTTAGACCATGGAGATTTAGAGTTATTTAAATAAAGTTGGCCAAAACCCAAAGGAAACTGCTCCAGACATAACGTGAACTAGCTAAACGTGATGAAGTTAGATTGAAAGTCAACAGTCCATAGAATGCTATGCATCTACAACATTTAGTTTTGTATTCAGTTCATTTAAAGATGAACTGATACAAAACTCATAATCTTATTCTATTGGCCATATACTGTAAAAAAAAAAAAAAAAAAAAAAAAAAAAAAACGGTCTTGTGAAATTTAGTTAAATTACAAATTAGTAATAGTATAATAACGTTTCTGTTGCGCAAAATTTTCAAAAATACCTTGTTGAATCAATCTTGGGGATGGTGATACTGAGGGAGTTTATTTGGATTATTACCCAAATGTTAGCACATGTTACCACACCATCTCAGTATTTCGTAATGTCTTGGGTCATTCATAGGGCTGAAATAAAAGTAGGAACTGCTAACTGCTGATACATTATTTTATGTGTTCGGCAATGATGACAGTCGGTCAAACTGCAGCTGGAAGCTGTGAGTCATATATAATAAGGAGGCGCTGAGAGAAGAAGGTGGGCCCGTAGCCACTGAGCTGCAATGCTTCAGCATACAACATGATGTCAGCATTTCCTTATTTTTATAGCTCTATTTGTTCTGTCTGCAAAGTGTTGAGATTTCCAGTGGTGTTATGGGAGGGGCACTCTATGTTATGCCTCCATTGTATGACAAACTTCTGGGTGCTTTTCAGTCTCGTGTTTTGCCCCATAGTTAACACTTGGCAGGACATTTGTTTTTGGTGCTCATTCAGATGGTCCACATATGAGAAAAAAAAAGTGTTATTTAACACATGAGGTGAATAGGGATTAACATCTATCACCTTCTCAGCTGGCTTCACAGCCGCAGGGTGCTTTTGTTTTAGCCTCCTGTCTTGTAATCCCCAGGTAGGAAGGTAGACTTAAGGCTGAGCGGCTGGATGAATAAGTTACAGCAGACTGTCTTCCTTAAACGAAGCAGCATTTGGGTGAGCGGGTGGGGGCCTTAAAACTAGGTCAGTAGCATAGGTGTCCGAACCGGCATAAATGATGTGTAAATAGGCTGAATGTGCGTGTGACTGTGGGCTGGAGGCGTGTGTCTTGTTGGATAAAGCCTGGTGCCGTGTTGAAGGACTGCATGTGAGTTCACGTGAGTCTGTTAGTAAACCAAACCAAACTCTGCAGGGGAGAGTAGAGTACTCCAAAATTCATTGCTCTCTGGCCTGATTTGGCTTTAAAGCACTATTTGTGGTCCCCGCACAGAAACAATCAATACAGAAGGCAGTGACCCAGTGATATCCTGCTGACTGTGATACTAAAAATGTAAACAGGTCGACAGCGGTGGCCGCGTCCAAGCCGGACGTAACCATTAACGACGCAAAACCACTCTCAGATTCCAAAACATAATTTGTAGGTCACCGGTGAAGCACGTTTTTTTATTTTTATCACCATGACATGAAGACCTCCTGGAGCTGACAATGTTAGGTTTGATGGGAAAGATTGTAACTATCGAACAGGATGTGCACATATAGAAGGCTTCATAACACAATATTTTAGGCCCATATTTTCTGCGATGACCCGTATCATTCTGTTCTAACACAAAAAAAAAGAAAAGAAAAGAAAAAATAAAATAGATCTGAATTACCCCAAATAATTCCTGTTTTAACTCACAGGATTATTTAGTGTACGTGAGCTGAACATTGTAAGGTGGAAGTCTGTCCCAACTAACTTCAAGAATAACAAGGTTGTGCTTAGAATTTTTGTATGTATCTCTTGTTACGTTGACTGTTCTAGACCGAAGCATTTATCAAATAAATGTTTATATAGTTCGTATAAATTGTTCACATTTGAATCACACAGATCATTTGAATTAGACCAAACAGATTTCTTCAGCATTTGTACCAATCAAAGGCTCAGGCAGCAGCGCTAAAAAAACCTGCACAGCTGCCGTGACACCTGCTGGTCTGTGTATAACAGACCATGATCCCATTAGCACTGTTATTTTTACCTTAAACTGGGAATTACATTGTCTTGTAGGTCTGTTGCGCAAAGATTAAATGCTGCGACTTATGAATGGGGAAGTAAGCGAGTAAAGTCAGTGAGATGACCCTCCGTGTCCTTTTGGCATCCAGAAGATCCAAAGGAACCCCAAGAAACACAAAACACAAAACTAACTGGCATATCGAGCTATGTTTTGATGCCTCCTTAATGACACACATGTTGTGATATGAATCTCGGGCCAACGTTTGTTTTTGCAAATCAGAAAGCAATACAGCTGAATGGCCAGCTCAACACCAAAGCCACCACTGGAGCACTTGCAGCGCCATCTGCTGGCACACATAATGACTAGACACATTCAGTGACACATTTAATGCAATACACTAAACATTATAAACACTTGACAAGCCTCTGTATTGCTGTTCTTTAATTTAATAATAATGCATCCGTTTTATATAGCACTTTATCAGAGACACTTTACATTGGATACATTATTCATCTGCTCACACAGTCATTCCCCAGTGGTGGTAAACTACCTCAGCAGTCACAGCTGCCAATCTGCAACTACGGCCTCTCCAACCGCCACAGAACATCACTCACTCACAATCGTACAGTTCACACTGGGAGCAAGGTTGCCCAAGGACACAACGGATAGACGAGGGACCGCTCTACCTCCTGAGCTACTGCCACAATTGGTGCAGATGTTGGTTGTCTGTAATCATTCACTTAGACAAGCTAAATGGACTGGATTTATGTAGTTCATAAAATTGCTGTCGCTCACACATTCTCACAACAATGGCAGCAGAGGTGCAATGAAAGCCGTCTGTGATCAGGGGCAACTTGGGCTTCGGTGTTTTGACAGAGCAAGCTTTAGCAGGTGGACAGGAAACTGCAGCTAGTCCTTTGTAATAAGTCGTGGTACTCATTTATTCTTTGCATCTCTGTTTTGTACACAACCATATTCGGAAATTAGAGACTGTTCTCCAAGATGACTGGATAACTAGGGCTACTCTTTATTGATAACCCACACCGATGTGCTCCACAAACAAGTCCCAGTTCAACAGTGACGTAGTGACACAGTGAGAAATAATTTTCTGGTCTTGGATAGCTTAAATGACTAAAGAGGCACAGTCAAGACTGTCAGCAGGCAACAGATGGAAGTCTTCTCACCCTGGTGAAAAATCACAAGTAAGTGCTTGGTATAGAGACTGGGAGACGAGGAGTCAGAGCAACAAGTGAGAATAATCAATTGTTTTTCCATTTAAGAGGAAAATGTGAGCATACTCTCTGCTGGAGATGTAGGTTAGTGTGCCAGTGCGTGAAACTTGTGAGCAGTTATATGATCATGACCTACTTCTGAGGATGCTCTCCCACATGGCCTTTTAGCCAATGGATACACACCGCCACAAGACACTGGGAGATGCAGACGAAGATAGATGAATACAATACAATACAGTTTGTAAGCTTTAAAGCAAAACAAGCCACATTCATTATCTGATAAAATACACAAGATTACAGGCAAACAGATCTGTGTCATCCTTTCCTTGTTAACAGAACATCTCATCTTTTGTCCACTTGGTTATTATAATTACTTTGCAGTGAGAATCATACAACTAGAGCTCTTCGGTGACTCTGTTGTGCATTATAAGTATTTTGCATCATCTTATAAGATAATGACGTTGTAATTCCTAAAAAAAAAATGTATAATTAATATATTGTATCATGGAAGTTGTTCCATTTGAATTGTGACAAGTGTAGAGCAATGATTGCTGACACTTTTTTGTTGACTTTTTTGCCTTCTTTGCCTTTGTAATCATGCAGAAACTTTGCCACTTTCCATTCCACAGCTTGCCATGTTAAAGTAATGGGGTAATTTTCATAGTCCTCTAGTGAAGGGCGAACTGGGCTAGAAAATTGCCGTTCTGCCCATGACAATAAAAATCCTGCTAAAAATATGTTGTAATTCCAATCCATGGTTGTGACTTTGTCTGTCACTACATTCAACAGTCAAATAAGGTGTTTAACTACAGGTTTAAGTAGTAAGTTGTGCAGAAAACTGTAGTGACTAATCAAACAAGTCTGAAATGTGAAAAGAGCAACATGTCTTCTTCCAGGCAAATTGCAATCCCTTTGGTTCTATGTTTCCTTGGTTTGCTGAGCTCCTCATATGGAATGAATGGACTGAATGCATCTGCAGTTTTTGGTGACCAGACACATTGACATCTTGGAGATTAAAAAAAGAAGGAGAAAGAATTAAACCTTGGCTTGTGGTTCAGTATTTCAGGTTGCAGAGTTTGCAAGTTTGCTCCACATACGACTCATGATATCCGGACCAGTTCCATGTTATTCAGCCTTGTTTAGCCAACGGTGAGCTGCGTCTGCAAGTACGCTGAGTACGCCGTAGTGCCTACATCATCAACTTCCGTTCATCACATTTATCGCAATTGTTTTCAGCGATAAATCATGTACGATAAGTTATCACCCATTCCTGTAGTCTCCCAAATTGCTTTTATTAAGTCAATAATGCAATCAAAAGGCTCCTTCAGACCTTGCATTGAGACCCGATCTGGACGATCCGATCACAGGTGACCAGCTTTAGGTACGTGTTGTTCAGACCTGAAATGAACACGTTTTTCTAAATGCATCTCCAGATCCGATCTCAGTTTCGTGCTTTGTATGTAAATAAACCCCAACATTATCTGGGTAGTAGAATATCGTAATCGCTACTGTCTCAAATGGATCTCTACAGCTGTAACAGAAACACAAACAGCGCTGTTTAATGTGTGTGTCATAACAAAACTCAGGAGCGCCCCTGTCGAGTATAGGAGGTCTTTAATGTGACTCAGGATGCAATGCGGACACACGCCACACAGACCGCTCCTAAATGTGGTCAGAGATCTTTAAAATACAATCTCAAAGCGTTCTGGAGTTGTTCACACCTGTCTTTTATCTTAATAGATCACCCAGGGTGGATATTAATGCGAGGTCTGAACAGGTGTTCCAGTTAAGTATGACGTAAATCATTTTGCTGCCATCAGCTAAGGCCCATATAAACTCTTGTAGGCTATTTATGATCTCTTAAATACAGTTTTTACAAGCTCCATATTCAGTAGTTGTGATGCGTTTGCAGATCTTTTCAGAACCTGTGGACGAAGATGGCAAGTTAATATATACTAATGTAATCATACTGAGTTTTCTTCCATGTTGGTATTCCCAATGCCCTCTTCTTTCATCAGTCCTCTGCATGTCCTACATTGAGTTAGCCAGCCATTAACTTGCTAAAGCCTTGGCTTCTTGACAACAACAGTTGCTAAGGATCCGACCTTTCCTGTTTTATGTTACTCACTTTTGAAGTAGTAGTCAGAGGATGTGAGCGTTGTTTAAGCTGTCACACAAACTTAGCAAAACATGAATCATACATAAATCCTTGACGCAGTGTTGGACTTAAGTATAGTCAAACGTTTCCATTGAAAAATGAGAAGCAACAACAAAGATGACTTTAGTGGGTTCTCACACATTGACGTCAGAGAGCATATTTTGCTTTTCCAAGAGTTTACAAATTGGCATTCACACTCAGTGCCTCGGCCATTTGAACATTTTTTCCAGTCTCCTCCAACCGCAAGATGGAGAGCACAGGAGAGTGTCCTTCTCAGTCTTTTGTGTGTGTGTGCGCGCGCATTTGTGTGTGTGTGTGTGTGTGTGTGTGTGTGTGTGTGCGTGTGCGTGTGCATGTGGCCAGGAATGAGGTTTCTAGGCTAAGGGATTGTGTTGTTGTGCGTTCAGAGCTGAGTGTGTCTGCACTGACAGATGTAGGCCAGTACAGTTATATAAGGACTGGTGTATGACAAAGCAAACTGCGCACATACACATACTCACATATATAAACAGTAATATGGCCAGGAACATCAGGAGGAAGTGGTTAGGAGCGCAAAGACAGAAACACAGTCTCTCAGATAGGGAAGCACGCACTGATGCTTATATACGTGCATGCACACAAACACTTGCGCATGTATAACCGGTGTGCACTGCATGCACATGCGTGCTTGTGTATAACCTTGTGCGCACAGACACACATGCACTCTCACATAAAGACTTAGATGAGTGCACGCGGGAACGTGAATGTGCACGTGTAAGCTCATGTGCACGCTCGCACGCGCTCACACACGAGTGGAAAACAGCTGATAGTGTGAACCACAGCAATCTGAGCTGATTTTATTTTGACAGGTTTTGTCCACTGAGACAGAAGGAGGGCAGTTAAAAGAGCATGAGAAAAACAGGGTTCAGGGCAAACAGATGATAACTAAATCCAAAAAAACACACAATACTACTACGTTTGAGAAATACTGTTCCCATGTTGTTTAGGAAGAGTCTTCCTTCCACATTAATGCAAAATCCTTTCTTGGTGTTGCATAGGTCCATTAGTGAAACAGAGATCACCCCCTAATGAAATATATAATAAATATAGTTAATTTGGGGATTGCAAAGAGAAGAAGAGTGCATTATATATTATTGTATTATGTGCTAAAAATGCCCTAGAAATGCATTAAAGGCTTTGAAACAGCAGCTAAAATATTGGGAAGCCTCATCTGTCGAAGCCTCTAGTCAAAGTACTTATTGGCATTTTGTGTTGGGCATGCGCAAAAACAAAACTCATTTCATCACACTGTAAGAGATGGACGTCTCTGTGGATGACGTGACACGAATTAGAGACATCCTGTCCTAAAAAGCTTCAGGAGATTTTCTGTGTATTTTTCTCAACCATTTAATTCAGCAGGAAACAAGCAGGAAACAAGGTCAGCCATTCACATTTGAACCTGTGTCGGCAAATGAACTCTTCAGTGTGTTGGTGTGAGATCAGTAGATCAGTCCTCAGATAAAGATAAAGACATTTGAGTACATGAGTCTTTTAACACTTTTTATTTATTTTACTGTTTTGTTTTTGTTTTGGCCCCCTTCATGTTGTTTTGTTGGCTGATTTTGTGCGTGTTGGATTATATACTCATACCTCGTGCAAGGCCAGTAAAGGCAACGTTCATGTTTGTCATCTGGCCTCTCTTGAAACAAAAGATCTTAATAATCCTGACCATAATTCCATTGATATCCTTCTAATTTTGTGGATCTCAGAGGCCTACATTTAAATTTGATGCGCAAATGTTCAAGGAAATCCTGAGTGGAGCTGCAGCCTGGACTGATCAACAGAAAGAGCGACCCAGACGGTCAGTTATGAAAGCTCCTGAATAGGATTCCTAACTGTGTCTAGCTTATGCACGGGCAGGCACGTGCCTCGAGTGTGTGCGACTTTGCCGCCCAGCTCTGCCTGTCTGTGTGCGGATTGGGAGCAAATGGAGCTTTGCCTGTGAACGAGCCCTCCCCTGGTTTTATGATCAGGCCAACGGGGTCAGACAGTAGGGGGCAGGACTGAGCAGAACGTTAAGTGGCAGTCTGGTCGCCTGCTCGCATCGACAACTCTCTGATTGTGTGTGATCCCAACCTAATTTTACTCATGACAAGCACTGCAGGTCAGACACGACAACTGAAGCACAGTCTGAACAGTTTAGACCTCTGCTAATAAAGCGGAAGTGAAGTAACCTGTCGCTCATTGCCATTAGTTCAGCTTGATGCCCATCCACTTCACGTCGTCAAATGTTCTCCAATTGACGCTGGATTAAACTTCCGTCTCTAGTCCACACATTGCTTCTAGTTTCTCTCCGTGTCATTGCAATTGCATAAAGAAAAGTATTCAGAAACAACTGATGAGATTGTGAAGGCAAAAACAGGAAGCCAATGCAGTCATGTTGCGTGCGATTAGTTTTTATGTAATGTAGTGTGGCTGTACAGTGTGACGTTTGCCCCACCCACATATACCCACATATACCCACATATACGCTGTTGTAGCGTGTGTACTTCATGTACTCTGCGTGACGAGATCAGTGGATCAGTCCTCAGATAAAGATTCTTTCACACCTGCTGCAGACTCTCAGGGTTTGGAATCGAACATTTTAGAATCAGTCACTTGAACACTTTTCATTATTTGTTTGCTGATTTTAGGCTTGTTTGATAAAGCACTCGTTGTACCCCATGCATGGACAATAAAGGCATTCTCTGGCCTCTCTTATGTGATTTTGTGGTATATCTTACAGCATGTGTACTTCATGTACTATATTTTTATGGTTATTTTTATTGCCCTTTAATACTTATTCCAGGAGTGTGAAGTTTCCACAAAAACAGTTGCTCACACACCCAATGGACTGAGCGTGACACTTCAGTGTAATGTCAGGCAGTCAGACGTCTGAGGAGTGTTTCCCACTAGCCGTAGTTATATTAAATATTGCTTAACAGGAAATGAAATTATTAGTGTATGGCCGGAACTTCAGAATGCAGAATGATCTAATCTCGATGATGAGTCATTGACAGAATCCATAGTGACAGGCAGCTTAGGTGTAGGACAATATGGCACGCTGTATTTGCATTGCATACAGTGCAGAAAAGATCATGAGTAGGTGTTTTGTTTTTCTTTGTGTTTTGTGTTTTGCTGAGGGAGTGGGAGCACTCACCCAGCTGTCAGCAGAGGTTACTTGCTTCAGGGAAGCAGTCACTGGTAGTTCATACAAAGGGGGGAAAACTAAAGAAAATCAGTTGGCAACAAATTGGCAACGTAGTGGGAAACTTCGTGTGGTACATCCTTAATGTTGAAGTTTTAGCACACAAACACAAAATTCAGACAGTGTCAGAAATTAGGACCAAGCTGACACAAACCCTCCTGATCTGAAATTTGTCACTTTTTTCTGTGGTTACTCAATGGCTGTTGATGGTATCTTGTCAGTTGAGAGATTAATTTCTACAAATAAAACTGTTCTGCCCAAACATGAGAGCTTCAACTACTACAACAATATACGCTTCCCCACCTATGTGTAGGTGGTTGATTTGCCTGCCAGCTTTGTGTCACACCCTCAGCACATAGTTAGTGTGCAATATGAGTGACGCACTCTCACCAGCTTTTATGACAGAAAAGAATGTGACCGCCAGTTAAGGGGCAGATAATGTAAAGTAATTTCATGCTGGTTCCTTCCCAGAAACGAAACTTAACATATGCAACAGGCTCCAATTGGAAAGAGTTCAGAGTAAAAGTGGCAACCTAAATGTTTAATCAGATGGTCAATAATACTTTTTTTTTTCTGTTGTTGCTGCATCTCAGGTTTCTCCTCCAGTGTTTGGAGGATCTGGACGCCAGCCTTCGGAAGCTGAACTCACGCCTTTTTGTCATCAGGGGCCAACCAGCCAACGTGTTCCCCCGGCTCTTTAAGGTCAGCAGAGAATTAATAATAATTCTGATGGCCTTATTTAAAGACACAAATCCCAAATTATTGCTCTTTACGTGCCATAAATCTTTATTATTAGCTGATTTTTGCCATTCTTCAGTGTTTTGAATTGAATAGATTTGGCCTGACGGTCAAGTAAACATTTGAAGTCGTCACTACAGGTCTGACATTTTTTTATGTCTCTCATGCTTTGTCTCAGGAGTGGAAGATCTCTCGACTGACCTTTGAGTATGACTCAGAGCCATTTGGGAAGGAGAGAGATGCTGCCATCAAGAAGCTGGCCATGGAGGCAGGCGTGGAGGTCATTGTCAAAATATCACACACCCTCTATGACCTGGACAAGTAAGAAACCACACAACACACACAGATGCACAAGAACACAGCTGTTAAACAACCTCCAATTAGGGATTGTTTTAATGAGTAAATTGTCATGTAGCCATGTGACGGTTGATTTTATCTCTACGAATGAGTGTTGTTTTCTGTACATGTCATCAACCAATACCAAAACAAATATTTTTATCAGAAGATTTTAATTCTATTTTGCATATCCAAATATCACCAACTTCCACTGGGGTTAAACATGCCCAGAAAATAGTATTTATTCCCACCAGAGAGAAGAGATCTGATCAAGTGTCAAGTGTTTAAAAAAAAAAAGTCGTTGCCACTTGGATTTAACAAAGCAAATAGATACAAGCCTCCTATTGGATAATAACTGCATGGGTGATTATCTTTCAGCTGGCAGTAAGTTATTTAAGCCCAACTGATTCAATGAGGAGCTTCTCATTTCTTAAACAACCATGTGGAAAGACACATCCTGTGGCCGTGGAAAAGATATTAGTCTGTTTGAGACGGGTCAAATCATTGACATGCACCAAGCAGAGAAAACATCAAAGGACATTGAAGCAGAAACTACTAAAATTGAGTTAAGAAGTGTCCAACACATTATTAAAACTTGCAAGGATAGTGGGGAACAATCGACTTTGAGGAAGAAATGTGGTCAAACATTACAAGTGATTGGCGATCACTTAAACGTTTGATGAAATCAAATTGAAGAAAAACAACAGTAGAACCATGTTTAATAGAGAAAATAAGAGTATTTCCACACATACAATGTGGAGGGAACTCAAGGGACTGGAAATGAACGGCTGTGTAGCCTTAAGAAAATCACTAATCAGTGAGACTAACCAGTAAAAAGGCTTTAATTTGCTAAGGAGCATAAGGATTGGACTCTGTAGCAAAGGAAGAAGGTCATGTGGTCTGTTGAGTCCAGATTGACTCTGTTCCACAGTGATGGGGCATCAGGGAAAGAAGAGAGACAGATGAAGTGATACTGTGTTTGCTTGTGTTCCTGCTGCTTCATCACCGTCAGATAATTTACAGATAGGAAGTCTGACTATAAATTCAAGTGTGACCGGTCCCTACCTCTCCTCCTCTCTAGGATCATAGAGCTGAATGGCGGTCAGCCTCCTCTCACCTACAAACGTTTCCAGACTCTCATCAGTCGACTGGATCCTCCTGAGATGCCCGTGGAGATACTGTCGGACACACTGATGGGACGCTGTGTCACCCCCATTTCTGAGGACCACGGAGACAAGTACGGGGTCCCATCCCTGGAGGAGCTGGGTGAGAAAACGAATTCACAACATCTCACTGAGTGTACGCTCAGGGAGATGGTACAAGCATTTAGTGAAAAGAACACTGCTGTTTAAGCAGAAGCAGAACAGTTGTGGCTTCAAACAAACCCAGTAACAACAAATATATGAATAGAAACCCTCGACACACAGTGGGAAAATTAATCACTTCCAATAAAGCGCAACATGGTTCATCCACACATATACTCTGTTTATTTGTTGGTGTGTTTGTTGTGAACTGTAAATTTATCAAGTTGAAAAAGGTCAACTTTTTGAAAAGCAAACAGATAATTAGGTACTCAGACTGTCTCTCCATGGCAGACATCAGGAGGCACTTTGGATTACATTGTATCTGGAAGTTGGAGTCCTTCTTGGCAGCACCCTACCTTCCTTTAGGGCCAACCGCCACAGGCCTCAATAGGTTAAGCTGGATTTCATAAACAATACACTTGTAGGCTTCACAAGCTCTAAAAAAGAAGAAGACACCCTTAACCCAGCAACAGTAAAGGCTGCAAGCGACTACAAGTAATTGTGTGATGACTTGTGTGATTACCTGGCTAAATAAAAAGATTGTTTAAGAATGAAAATAAAATTAATCCTTAACATTATTGAGGCCATATGGATTAACTCTCTTTAAACCAGAAGTGTCAAACACACGGCCCAAACCAGCCCACCAGAAAGTCCAATCTGGTCCAATCTAGTCCAATCTGGTCCAATCGTCCACGGCATCAACATGTAAAGGTGTCACACTCTCGTGGACAGAAATATACTGAGACTGACTCAGAGCTAAACAATCTGCTGAAATTACACCTTTTTTTCCTTGGGAAATTTCAGGTGATTCATAAAATGTGAACATTTACATAATGTACCTTTACTTCTTTGCACATAAGCAAAGTTCTTGTTATTTATAGGTTATTTATGCTATTTTGTTACTGATCTGGCCTGCCCGTGTCTGTATGCGGCCTCTGAACTAAAAGGAATTTGACACCATGCTCTAATCCCTCACTATTGGATTAATCAGATGACTGGTTTCCGTCCAGTCGTCCAGTTTCCATTTATGGACGGTTATAGACTATTCACACCTGCACTGTAGCCATCTGCCAATTCCACCTGAGCACCTCTTTCACTAATACAAAGATATTTAAGTCATTGAGTCATTGCAGATGTCTTGGTTCTTTCTTTACACGTTAAGTCCACACAAGCTGTTGCTTGTTCCCTAAATAAATGGGGCAACATGGTAACCATCTTATCCTCACTCAGGCCAGATGTCTTGTTTCCATTCACAGAAGGCCACTGCTCATTCAGTGTTGAAAGTGCAGTCACAATCTGCTACTCACACCTGTCTTTACTGTCCTCATGGACTATTTAGGTCACCTTAGTTAAAACAACTCCCTAAATGACCTGTCAAGATGCTAATTAATTAAGTATTACTATTACCTTTTTCTCACTGATGTCTTGTGATTTTGGATTTGGATTTTGTAGCAAAACATAAAAAATGCCCTTCCAGGCTGGAGCAGTTACAGCCCACCATCTATCGTAGTCTTTAATCATTTTTCATTTAAAACAAGAAAGCAGGTTTATATAGCACTAAAAACCACACACTGGGGAGCTGAGATGTGTCTTTGTGCCAGAGGGGAGCTTGAATAGCTTCAAGTACTCAGTCACTGTCACTGTAAAAATAAAGTACAAAAAAAAAACATTGCTTTGAAAGTTCATGCAAGTAAAGTGAAAGCAGCAAGCCAACTGTTTAGTTTAAGTTACCTTAGTTACCAATACAGTTAACAAAGCAGCCAATTAGTAGTAGAGGATTTAAAAGCAGGTGAGGATATCTGAGTGTATTGTTTGTGACTGTAGACGTCCAGTGTACATGTTAATCTTAAACCTATTTTATGTCCCAGTATAAAGCACTTTGGCTTCCCCTGTGGTTTTTAAATGTGCTGTATAAATAAAGTTGAATGATTGATTGATTGATTATAGAGAATAGGCATATAAAACAGCTGAGTGACTCAAATGAATGTTTCCAGGCTTTGACATAGAGGGCCTGCCAACGGCTGTGTGGCCTGGAGGAGAGACCGAGGCTCTGACCCGGATAGAGCGCCATCTGGAGAGAAAGGTCCGTACTGCACCTGCTGTTTTTAAAGTCCCTGTCTGTAGCCTGCTTTAAGCTGTCTTGTGGTGTAAAATACTCAGACGGACAACTTAGACACTTTACACGAAAATCTATACTGTGGTATGAACCAACCAAACCAACCTTTTGTGAGTGACATGAGCTTCTAGTTTGTTATAGACTCAACTTAAAGTAATGCCACAATTGCTTTTACAAGCAAATGCACGCATTTCATTGGGTGATGTCCCATCTCTACTGTGACATTATGTCAATACTTAATCACTTTAATTAGAAAGGGAACTGCAGGTTTTTGTAGTGACTTCACCTCAACTTTTGTTCTCCAATGATACCTCCCTCTTTTCCTGTGGGTCTCTCCATCTCTCTGTTTTTCCAGGCATGGGTGGCTAATTTTGAACGTCCGAGGATGAATGCCAACTCACTGCTGGCCAGCCCAACAGGACTCAGCCCTTACCTGCGCTTCGGGTGCCTCTCCTGCCGTCTTTTCTACTTCAAGCTCACTGACCTCTACCGCAAGGTAAGCTTGTAGTTACAGTCAGGTCCATAAATATTGGGATATCGACACAATTCTAATCTTTTTGGCTCTATACACTACCACACTGGATTTGAAATGAAACAAACAAGATGTGCTTTAACTGCACTACACTTTCAGCTTTAATTTGAGGGTATTTACATTCAAATCAGGTGAGCGGTGTAGGAATTACAACAGTTTGTATATGTGCCTCCCACTTTTTAAGGGACCAAAAGTAATGGGACAATTTAAAATATCATAAATCAAACTTTCCCTTTTTAATAGTTGGTTGTAAATCCTTTGCAGTCAGTTACAGCCTGAAGTCTGGAACACATAGACATCACCAGATGCTGGGTTTCATCCCTGGTGATGCTCTGCCAGGCCTCTACTGCAAATGTCTTCAGTTCCTGCTTATTCTTGGGGCATTTTCCCTTCAGTTTTGTCTTAAGCAAATAAATTGCATGCTGAATCTGATTCAGGTCAGGTGATTGACTTGGCCATTGCATGACATTCCACTTCTTTGCCTTAAAAAACTCTTTGGTTGCTTTCACAGTATGCTTCGGGTCATTGTCCATCTGCACTGTGAAGCACCGTCTAATGAGTTCTGAAACATTTGACTGAATATGAGCAGATAATATTGCCTGAAACACTTCAGAATTCATCCTGCTGCTTTTGTCAGCAGTCATATCATCAATAAATACAAGGGAACCAGTTCCACTGGCAGCCATACATGCCCACGCCATGACACTACCACCACCATGCTTCACTGATGAGGTGGTATCCTTTGTATCATGAGCAGTTCCTTTCCTTCTCCACACTCTTCTCTTCCCATTACTCTGGTACAAGTTGATCTTTGTCTCATCTGTCCATAGGATGTTGTTCCAGAACTGTGAAGGCTTTTTTAGATGTTTTTTAGGAAACTCTAATCTGGCCTTCCTGTCTTTGAGGCTCACCAATGGTTTACATCTTGTAGTTAACCCTCTGTATTCACTCTGGTGAAGTCTTCTCTTGATTGTTGACTTTGACAAACTCCTGGAGAATGTTCTTGATCTGGCCAACTGTTGTGAAGTTTTTTTTTTTTTTTTTTTTTACCAGGGAAAGAATTCTTCTGTCAACCACCACAGTTGTTTTCCTTGGTCTTCTGGGTCTTTTGGTGTTGCTGAGCTCACCAGTGCACTCTTTCTTTTTAAGAATGTTCCAAACAGTTGATTTGGCCGCACCTAATGTTTTTGCTATCTCTCTGATGGGTTTGTTTTGATTTCTCAGCCTAATGATGGCTTGCTTCACTGATAGCGACCGCTCTTTGGATCGCATATTGACAGTTGACAGATTCCAAATAGCACACTTGAAATGAACTGTAGACCTTTTATCTGCTCCTTGTAAATGGGATAATAAGGGAATAACACACACCTGGCCATGGAACAGCTGAGCAGCCAATTGTCCCATTACGTTTGGTCCCTTAAAAAGTGGGAGACAAGTCTGCAGTTAACATAGATTTGTAGAGTGGCTCAATGAAGAAGCTATACAGTAAAAAATGACCAGATTGTTATTCATTCATTATCCTTTGATTTCCTCTAAAACCGATGTCTTTTTACATCCAGGTGAAAAAGAACAGCTCTCCTCCCCTTTCCTTGTACGGCCAGTTACTGTGGCGCGAGTTCTTCTACACTGCAGCGACCAACAACCCGCGCTTCGATAAGATGGAAGGGAACCCCATCTGCGTCCGCATCCCCTGGGACAAAAATCCTGAAGCACTTGCAAAGTGGGCCGAAGCCAAGACGGGCTTTCCCTGGATAGATGCCATCATGACTCAGCTGAGACAGGAGGGCTGGATCCATCACCTAGCCAGGCATGCAGTGGCCTGCTTCCTCACCAGAGGGGACTTGTGGATTAGCTGGGAGGAAGGAATGAAGGTGAGGGATTTAGAAAGCTACAAACTCTCACGCAAACCATTCTATTAAAGCCATTATGACAATTGCATCTACGTTTCTTGGCCAGTCAGTTTTTGTGAAAGAGGTGAACCTCAGCATCCTAATCTTCGTCAATAATGTCGTGTGTGCTGCTGCAGGTCTTTGAGGAGTTGCTCCTTGACGCCGACTGGAGCGTGAACGCAGGCAGCTGGATGTGGCTGTCCTGCAGTTCATTTTTCCAGCAGTTTTTCCACTGCTACTGCCCCGTGGGCTTCGGCCGGCGCACCGACCCCAACGGGGACTTCATCAGGTGGGTACCTTTCCTGGCATCGGCCCTTGGTGCCAACAGCTGACCCCCCTCACCTGGATGGGACCCTTCTTCCCTCTGTCTCTCTAGGCTACACGTACACACAAAGACAGCAGGAGGGCAGACACAGGACCAGAGACGCATACATGTATGCAGGGTCAGCTTGTCAACGGAGATTTAGAAATGTCCAATACTAACTTAAGGGGACACATCTGAGTAGGTTTAAGAGTTGGAAGTTATAACTCCCATAAAAGAGCCTCAAATAGACAATACACACACTCAGAAACAGCTCTAGTTGACAGGCAAGAGCAGGGAGAGAGTGAGAGATGGAGGGATAAAGGGGGACCTCCAGATCCCTGGGTAAGTGAATGAAACACAACAAACATCCTTCCCTCCTCTCTATTTTTAACTTTTTTTTTTTGCCCAGCAGTCCTTTCTTTTTTTCTTTTCTGTTAAAACTTCAGCACTTTAGTTCTCGAAATCAGGCATGCGTTTTGTTCTAACTTCAGTGTTCACAGTGTACTTCTTTGCGTTCCTTTTTTTATTGTTTGTGAATGTCTGGTGATTGTGTACACGTGCGATTCATTAGATACATATAACTGTTGCCGGTAGATGATCCCTTCTTTTTTTTTTTCTTTTTTTACTGCAGAGGCGTCGATTAATTCTTCTCTCTCTAGATGTGACTCTGTGTTTGTGTTTTGGCTCATTTGTTTTTTGGGGGGATTGGGGGAAAAGTTCAGCTATCCCTCTCCCCTTTGTAGATTGTAGCTGATTTCTTTTAAGATGATTGGCCGCTCTCAAGCCCCTCCACCCAGGTGCAGCCGGGCTTCCAGCCAGGGCTGCCTTGGATGGAAGTCAGGCATCGAGTTTAGAAACCGGTGGCCGTTTGTTTTTATTTATCTGTGCAACCCTGAGGGACACTACTTGGCTCGCGCCCCAGCAGCACCTTCTGGGCAGGTTTGTAACTCGGTAGCGTCTCATTTCGTCAAAAGGGATTTTGACCGCTTGGTAGGGAAATGCAAACGCCTTGACTGCATTCGTTAGGTAGAGGACTATGAAGCATTCCTCGGAGGGTAGTGAGGAGAGGCGTTGGACCAGCTCTAGCTCTGCCATCGCAGTGATGCACGGTTGGCGCCGGTACTTGTTACCTGTGCTGTGCCACGCGAGCCGGTCCACTGTCCAGCCGCTGGGCAAAGCCCCTCATCCAGCCCTTTGTGAAATGTTCAGTGGTGCTCTGCTTATGTGAATGCAGCCCTGCCGGTCCAGGTGGACCTGGAGCAGTGGCTGGCTTGTGTAGCCACACACATGCATATAACACCCCATACATTTTATTTGTCCAGCACCAAGTAGTGTTCACACACAGTCACCATATATAAGGCCATTTGTCCAAATATATTTTGTTAGAATGAGTAAAATGTGTGTATACACAGACAAGACAGTAGTAGCAAAAAGAGGGCTACATAAAAAAATTAGCTTGTCATTGTATCACAAGATGACTGAGACCAACTCTGGTTTCACCTTCTCCTCATGACATACACTCACCATAGACCCGACACACCACCCGCTGTCCTCTGTGGGACTTCTTGCTACTGGCAGGTCGCGGAACTTCCTGGCAAAAGGGTTGTGGTCCCTTTTGGTGAAATGAGGGGGCTCCCTAGTGGGCCAGCCCAGAGTGTGGCGCTGTGGTTGTGGGAGGAGACAGTCAGTAGGGGGGTTTTGGGCCCGCTGACAACTTAAAAGACAACCACCACAGTCTGAGGGACAGGGGGAGCAGGCATGAGCTCTTTTCTCAGTCCACCGCTGTCTGATCGTGGGGAGGGAGGGGGGGTGGGGTGGGGTGGGGCTGGAGCTGTGAGGTATAATGGAAGACTTCTGTCATCGACAAGGGACTTTCATAATCATTTTCTGCACACGTTTAATTTTTTTCTCCCGACTGTATTGAGGACATGCTGAGCTTTAAGAAATATTTAACTTGCCTACATTTAGATACAGAGATATTATTGTTTTTAGCCACAGCTGACCTCAGGCGAGAAAGTTTTAAAGTAAATCTTTCTTTTCTTTTCTTTTCTTTTCTTTTTTTTTTTGCTCTAGCAGCGTGAAGGAAACAGAACAGATTTCTCGATGGCAGAACTTTTCCACCATACGCCTGCTCTGGTCAGGGAGGGGTGGGGTGGGGAGGGAAGGCGGGAGGGCTGCGGGTAGGTAGGGGTCAACACACTCTGCTTTCTAACCGCGTGTTACAGTAGACGTCTCCTAGCATCATCATGGGGGCGATGGGGCGATCTCCGTAGCAACCGGAGCGCCGTCCGTCGCGTGTGTGCGCGTCGGTCCACAAGGCCGCACCACACCCACCCCCACCCCTCTGTCTCTCTGCCTCTCAGCGATGCACTGTGACGCTTCCCACAGTTCCACTCGCCCCCCTCCTCTGTCCTGTCTGTCTCCCCTCCTCGGACTCGGTAAGGTCGGACCAAGTGCAGTAGGTAGGTGGCCTCTCTTTGTCACATGGAGCAAATCCACGACAGCCCAAAGGAAAAAAGAAACCAAACAGAACAAACTTCACCAGGTTGGAATTGTACTGTGAGACGCTGAATTCTCTACCTTGTTGCAGTCAGGCTTTTATTGGCTTCATCTCTCGGAGGATCACACTTTTTGTCTGCGGTGTGGCTGCTATCACACCAACTTACAGTAACTGTTGTTCGGGACCACAGCCCTTCGTTTTCTACCACGTTTGGAACCATAGTCCTCACTGCGCACTGCCGTGGTAACTCACTTCAGTGCCAGAATCTCCAAAAGTTCAATCAAGACTTTCAGGCTTGAAGAGCAGCGATCTTGTACTCATACTCTCATGTACTGTAGCCATACTGTGCAGTGTTGTGGTTGTTTGTAGCTTTCATTTTGTAGCAGGTATTTTTCATGATACTTGTAAGCATGAAGTGCTGAAGACCAGCATGCTCTCATCAGTTACAGTTACATACATGGGCTGAAAAATTCAAATGTAATTCAAAATTTCTCAGGAAGAAACCTGAAAAGTAGTATGATTTGAAGAGATTACGAAAGAAATACTGATTTTCAAATGCATCACAAACCCATTTTCACACTAGTAGTTGAAGTAGTTGAAATGTAATTGTAGCTATTATGGATTTTTCTTCTTCTTTTTTCTTTTTTTTTTTAGATGTTTTTTCAGTTTTCAGTACTGCAAGATATTTGAGAATTTCATTCCTATTAACCGTTTGCGACCCTGCATCACTCCTTCCCCCAATTCACTTTCTAACCTTCCATGTGCTGTTGACACAAGCCAGCATATCTAATGTCTCCCTGTGCTTCCAGACGATACTTACCTGTCCTCCGAGGTTTTCCTGCTAAGTACATCTACGACCCGTGGAACGCTCCGGAGTCCGTGCAGGCGGCCGCCAAGTGCATTATCGGCGTCCATTACCCGAAGCCCATGGTGCACCACGCGGAGGCGAGCCGGCTCAACATCGAGAGGATGAAGCAGATCTACCAGCAGCTGAGCCGATACAGGGGACTGGGTAGGAGATCGGTTTATTACACGACTTTGGAGAATTTAAGTTCCCAATTCAGGTTATAGTTCCATCATCACAAAGAAAAGTTGTTTCTAAAAAAGACAAAAAAGAGTATTTTCATTTAACTTTGGGACATCTGACCTTTACACAGCTTTACAGTTGACTCGTAACTCCTTTTTTTCAATTCATTTATTTTTATTTTTTTATTTTGAGATTGAAACGGTTCAATCTGCAATCTGTGTTTGCGTCTTTCAGGCCTGCTGGCATCAGTGCCGTCCACTAATGGGAATGGGAACGGAGGAATGATGGCCTACTCTCCTGGAGAGCAGCAGCCAGGGACCAACAACAACAACAACTCGCACAGTAAGTCACCCTTGAACCAATTAAACACATATTTTCACAGGTACAGTTGGTACCATCAAATAAAACTTTGCGTTATGCCCTTCAGTCAATCACACCATCTGTGTTTTTCTTCTTCTTCGTCTTCTTCTTTCAGTGCCTGGAGTGTCGGGGAGCTCCGTTGCGACTGGTAATGGCAGCGGGAGCATCCTACTTAACTTTGACAGTGAAGAAGAGACTGGGCCAAGCAGTGTTGGGCAAAAGCACCAACGACTGCAACCACTGCCACAACAACAACAACAACAACAACAACAGCAGCAGCAGCATGGTAAAACAACACCTGACATGGATATTAAATATCCTCAGGTTTTCCATTTAGTGTGTGTTCTGTGCTTAGATTCACATTTAACAGTGACAAAACTAAGTTCCATGGAATTAAATTTCCCACAAAATATCCTTCCATAGTTGGCAGTTAAGAAATTTCTGATTGGTGGAGCTGGTCAGTCACTAGTTTGAAAACTCCGTAGCTGTGTTTAAAATTAACTGAAGTTTGGCTTATCAGGTGTTTTGAATCTGCTTTCCCACCTATGCACGCCTCTGTTCCAGCATTGACTCACTTCGTCCATTTGCAAAACTCTAAAACCACACTGAATAATGACACGGCTTGAACATCCTCCATGGTTTCTGTTGTTTTAGTCGTCTAAAAATAGTGATTCCCGTTCCAAGGTTTTTCATGATTCAGTCTGACGTGGGCATGTTGCTGTAGTTGCGTGCAAACATTTTTCAAAACCTGTGGACAGCGTAGAGCTAAAGGTTCTACTACCTCATGTGTAGGAGTCACATATGTTGCTACTACCCTCAGTACAACATCATTGTTCCACAAGTGGAATGTGCGTTTTTAAACATTGTAACATTTGCCATTGATCTCTGAAAGTCAGGCCTATACGATTTTTGAGCAAGTACTAGTAGTAGTCAACATGACTTTGGCTCATAGTTTTACTTTTGTAATATATACTGTGTGTGTGACTGGAACAATATGAACACACTGATGTACAGGTAAACAACCAACTCCACAAAGTGCATTATCTTAAATTGCCATGGGGAAAATTATTATTACTATTATTGTTAACTATTATTTTGATCATTAACTATGGAACCCTCTTGCAAAGGTTAACATTCAAATCGTCTGTTTGGTGCGTTTTCTCCAGGATACCACTCAGTGCCAGACGCCAGCCAGACCATCACCAGCAGCCGACTCTACCATGAGTTTGCTGTGCCTCAACACCCAGGTAAGGAGCAGGAAGGATCTGAGGCAGGCATGTGTCGCTAGTCTTGGTTCTCCCAAAAACTTGTCTGTAAAGCAGATGTTTTCAGATACCTCTAAAATGAGCTGCACAGATTTGGGAACTGCGTATAAGTCTCACTCCTAATTATGCAGCATCTGATTGAGAACTAGTTTTCTGTACTGCCACAAGAGGGCGATAATGTTACACTGTGTCAGATTCATTTCAGTTGACAGAGTGAAACTGGCCAATAGTCATGAAACCAGACGTTAGCTCACTCCTGTCAGAACCCAGCCTTAAATTGTTTCTGGTAATGACTAAATCCTTCTCCTTGCATACTGGGATGCTCAGGACTCCTCGTGCACACCAGAGGCAGCATCACAGGGAAGCGGGAACACGAGTCGGAACGTGAGGGGTCGGGGGAAGAAGACCAGGCGTCCTGCTCCGTGCACAAGATGCAGAGGCAGAGTGCCGAGGTCAGAGTCTTCTCATCTTCTTCTAAAATACTGTTGGCATTAAAAATCCCTGAATGACCTGTGGGATGAGCATTTCAGAAATTGTGGAACTATAAAAAAAAAAAAAAAAAGCCTAAACAGTGACTGTTATGGCTCAGATTTGATGGACTGCTGTTGTACACACACATTCATTCTTCAGTTTAATTTATTGTTTGCTAATGAGTGTACTGCCCTTTTTCGTACGGGCAGGATGCCGAATTTAGTCCCGTAACTGTTTAATTAAAAAGAATTTTCAATATTTAACTATTCACATACAAATAAAAAAAATATATATATTTTGAGTTGTTCTATGTTTCCACTAAGGAATAAAGCATACCAGACCGTGTGTTACGCATATACGCATGCATTGTTGTCCATCACTATACTGTATATAGTGTTCTACATCCGTACTGTGATGATGTGGGAATATAAACTATCATGGAGCATATCAATATGTATGACAGCGTCGCATTTTACCATGACATGGATTAATGCCTGTGTGCCTCTATGTGCACATAGAAAACCATCCGCCCATGAATGCTTTGCTGCCACTGGCATACGCTACACATAGGCTTAATGAATTATAAATGTCACAGTGGGAGTAAACAAGCTCGCCAAAGATGTTGATAGTTAACAACATTTGTCTGCCCTTCTCATGGCCTTTGAGGCAATAGATGGAAGCTTTGTGGGTCATCATAACTCTGCCGCTACAAAGTAAATATTTTCATCGTTGTTACCAACAGAGGGACTCACCTATGTAAATTTCCGCCTGTCATCATATTGCTCTGAATAAACATGTTTGTGTCCAGGAGAGCAACTATGCAAAACGGTTGTTCACAAAAGCATGGAATTTGTGAAGGGAAGCGCTACTTTAAAGTTCCAAAGCTGTGACGCTCCTGCAGATTTAGAAAGCAAGGTGTATTTCAGTGCCGTGTTACTGAGTCTCAACATCCCCTGTCTTTTGCCAACTTCCTTGCAGACTACCTAGAGCAGGCGGAGACCAGACTGTCTGAATCCTCATCAGAGTCACCACCTGGCCAGCAGAGAGAGGATACCCCAGCATCATCACCTGCCCTCCAACCTCACCTGTCCTCCTCTCCGGACATAGTGCATCTAAACCGGCTGTCTGTCTCTTTACTAACTGATCCCTCAGGGTGTAAACACAAAGGTGAAAATGTGATTTTTGACTCTAGGAGGGGTTTCTTATCAGAGTCCAAAGGCCTCTTTCAGGTGTGTACAGACATGTGTGACAACCTCAAGACGATTGTGCAAACAAACAAAATGCCTCAAAAAGAAAAAAAAAAGAAAAAAAAAGAACCCAAAACATGTATTGTCTTAAAAGTGCTGCCACCAGCCAGTACGATCTCTGACGCAGCTATAAGTGTAAATGATGGAATATTTTAGCGTTTTTAAAACCTCCAAGTGAAGCTCCAGAAAACTGCCCTTGAAATACCCCAAAGTAAAACCAAGTTAATCAGGTCAGGGTTTACAGAGGATTCTTTTCTACCTTTACTACAGCCTTGTAGCGTGTTTGTCCCCATGTGCTGCATCCCATACAGCTGACCGCTCAAGCCGACCAGTCAGTGTCACTCACACAAATACAACTGTTCATAGTGATATTATATGTTAATTTTTTTTTTTATTGTGTTTTCAAAATGAAACGCTTGTAAATAGGCTTAATTATCCGAGAATCTTTACGCTGGTGTAGCTGCTGTAAAATAACTAAACTTACATACATGCTCACAGTCACAGCCTGGCAGGTCACTTCAGGGTCTCATTTGCGTGTAAAAGTCCAGCTCCTCAGGTCTCGGTGACCTCCCTCCAAACATTAAATGCAATTACTCACACTTGATTTCACGGGAACATGTGCCTGCCATCACTTGATTTGTATAGGCAGCTAAAAACAGCGATGCACAGTTGGTTTGTTTTGGGGTTGTATTTAAATGTGATTAGCAAACCATCAGACCGGTTTCATCTCTTGGTCTTGGAAACATGTTTACAGTGTGTTACTGTAGATTAGTTAGGAGGCCTTTTCTGGGGTCACTTTAGATTTAAAAACTAACTAACAAACTAAAAAACGACCGTGGCATTATGGGTATAAGAGTTCTTGTAGCTTTCTTTGTAATTCTTTGTGTCATGGCGTGACATCTGTGAGCTCATTAGAGGTGCAAATGTAACCGGGTAAAAAATTTTCTCGTCATTTGATCTTTTAATACACGTGGTTTTAAACATGAACAGAGGATTTCCTCCTCGTTATTCTCATATGACCGTCTTCGTATTTAATTTAATTTATTTTTATTTTCCTGCTATCCTGGCATTGTTACCCCATGTTATTGATCACATGTAGATTGTGTCTATGGTTTCACGGCTATTTGTTGTAGGATATATATATATTTTTTAAACTGTCGGCTGGTGGACTGCTGTGTTTTTGGTTTGACTTCACCCTTCCAGAGTCGATCACGTTTTCACCTCTCTGTTTCCGCCCCCTCCGATCTCCATCTATCATGCCTGTCGAAAAATGGCCTCTGAGTATCTCTGAGGCATTCTGTGGTGTTGGAAAATTTTTTTGCTGTGCAACAAGTTCAACAACCAAAGGTAAAGAAAAAAGGAACGCGACAAGATGTGGTTAGAGGTAACCTGAAGGCAGAGAACACAGGCAGTTGGTTGCGATCTCCTCTCAAAGGTGTCACATTTTTCTAAGATTTCTTATAAAAAAAAACAAACAAAAACTCAAACAAAACAAAAAGGAAAAGAAGAAAACCATTAGGTTGAGACACACTAAAAGACAGACGACGGCATCTGATCCAAATGAGACTAAATCTGTCAGCAAAACAGAAACCAACATTCCTCAGAAATACATATACCCTCCTGATGAAGGATTTCTACTACTGTGCAAGGAGTTCAACTATATATATATATATATATCTATATATATGTATGCTGCTTACTTGTGACATTTCGCGACCCGGATGGTTTTGAAATTTAAAGAAACAGAGACGCAAAATGGCAAATAAATAAAATAACTGCCACAACAGTTATGATATTGATATGAAACAACCGATAAGGGTCGCAAAATGGCCCAAAGTGTCTATGGGAGGACTGTGTAACAGCATTGGAGGAGATGAAGCTGGCGTCTCATTTAGGGTCCGTCCACCCTCCACTATCACCGTTACTCCTGTTGAGAAGAATGCAGTCGAATTGAACCAGAGAATGTATGATTGCCCCTCTAAGATATGCCCAGCAGCCTCTCTTGCTCATCGTAATACGCCCTTACACTAAAAGTCCTACACACACACTACACACTCATACAAATTAGCACCTGTAAATTCTGACACATGTAGTACCTGTAAATTCTGACACATTTAGTGTGTTAATAATGACACATTTAGTTGTTGCAACAAGCGGCATTAAACTCCCCGTGCTGGCTGTTTCACAATTAAAACTCTTCATGTGAAACCTGGTCAGAGGAGGAGGTGAGTTTGTGCAAGTTATGTCAGTGACATGGATATACAAACACACATCATGAATAAGCACGCCTTTTCCACACAGAGACATGCATACCGAAATGCACACTCACTTCACTTAAATCGCTTAAATGCAGATACCGGCTCACATGAGATGATTAATAACTGAAACACAAGCATGTCCTTTGTAATGGTTGGACAGGAGAGAGTTGAGTGTAGCCTGTTTAAAGCCCCAGTCTGCCATCTATTATTGGCGCAGCCAGATTGGAATATCTCTAAACTATACTATTGGTTGGCTGTCATCCACTCTGGCAAACTAACAATCATGAAATGAGTTATCTTTCTATTCACAGACTTGACTGACAAACCAATAGTTATTAACAACTGACGCTTAAATAACTTCTAGTCCTATATGTGCTCAACATGTTAAAAACGTCATGCAGGTTGGGGCTATAAATGCTAGAGGGCGGTTTGCCTGTGCTCTCCTGAGAAGGCTTTGGTTTCAGTGGAGGTGTGATGATTCAAGTGTGTGTGTGTGTGTGTGTGTGTGTGTGTACAGTACCTGATATTTGTTCATCAGTGATCGTGCTGGCCCCGGGTTCAGGAGTAATGTAGAAGGGGGGGGAGGGCGTATGTAAAGGGGAGGGAGTGGGAGATTACATTAAAAAGTATTGTAGTGTTTCTGTATTATACTTCTGTATGTTCTCAAGAGGATTCGAACGTTCTTAGTTTCTTTTGTTGCTTTTATTCACTATGGAAAAACAAGTTGAACCAAGTTTTTATTCTTGCTTTTTTTTGTTTTGTTCTCCCTTCTGTGACACGAAGGTGAAAACAGATGCCATCTGTCATCTCTGTAATATTATGCTCTTTCTCTGTCTCTCCTTGTGTTGTGAAAGGCTTTTCTTGTGCTTGATCAAGTTCATGACAGGAAATTAAAATTGTTACAACTTCAAATCTTTCATTGGTCCTCCTTCAGTAGAACTGACCCCAGAAATGTGACAATCAACTCCTTTATGCCACACTCCCCACACACATTATGGATGTTTAAGACCTAAGAACCTAGGGCTGGGCATATCAATCTAAATGTTGATTATATCGATCCGATTATTATTACATTGTTGCTTTTCTTTCTTTCTCGAAAATTGTATTTTCCATTGCTGTGTTGACATTGTCATATTAATATTTTGTTACATTGTTTTTTTCTTTTCTTATTTTGCACTAATGACTTCTTTCCTAAAACAATGGTATGTGGTATGTAGTAAAAGAGGATTATTTAAATTTTATACTGTTAAATTGTTTTATACTGTAATTAGTTAAGAAAACCCGGTTTATTTGCCTAAATGTTTGTCCTGTATTTTATCATAATTATAATCAACTAACTAAAGGCAAAACTACGAAGCATGAAGGATCCTCGGCAATACTAGCCCAGCATTTAACTGGTATCGAATTGATACCGCAACTCCCAGTATCACCCAGCCCTTCCAAGAACTTTGTGATATATTAAACAATGCTCATTTGGGATACAGTTTCATTATGAGGCTTACATGGGGGGAAGAAAGTAGTTCATACCACAACTGGATAGTCCTCCAACCAATCAGAGCCACGTTATTCAACTCCATGACCCTCAGATGATGTGGATGTCGGTGTTACTCCTCTGTCCATCAGTGCATAAAGCCCACCCAAACAACTTCAGTAGCCCAGCAGATCTTTGCCAAAGCAAAGATGGTCACTTCACTACAGAGCGGGTCAAGATCTGTTTTTTTGCAGTGCGTTTCTTGGTGACCCTGAGCAAGGCCACAGGCCAAAACCTGTCAGTCTAAAGTTAATTTTTGCTAGAGTTGACCTTTCTACAAGATCAGTTTCTCCTGCCACAAACACATATGGACAGGGAAGTTGGCCTCCTTACCCTGAAATATCTTTGAGGGCAAAACTGATCAACCAAATATGATAACACCAACGAGATGCGTAGAGAGTAGAGAAATACGCATTCTAGTTTCACTCTCCAATTTAGATAGCAGTGAAATGTTCTGACGTGCAGTTTCAAGTAAGCAAAACTTGTTTGTTTGTTATTGTTCTTTTTTTTTTTTTTTTTTTTTTACATGTTTCAACTTGTAGGGAAACCTGGGTGAAACCCAGAGCGCAGCCTACACACAGGGTTCTCTCCTATTAAGCGTGGGTGGAAGGAGTTACTTTAGAAACTACGTTTGGTGTTTGGGGCGTAGATAGTATTTTACATTGACATAGTTTAAATATTTGCCCTTCAGTCTATACTTAGTTGTCGATGTTTTTTGTTTTGTTTTGTTTTTAGGGGTGAGTTATGAAAAATCATTTAAACTTAAGAACAACTAATTGACTTAGAACTGAATAAGCTACTTCAGTGGAATGAGTGATGTGTCTAAAATGAGCCTGTTTTGCCTATGTTTTAGCTGTTTTTTAGACATAACATGCCCTGGAAAATGGTTACGTGAGCATGCTGAGCAAATCTCTACAGGCTATGCACAAATGGATTTCAGTGTGTTATCTCAGTCTCTCTGCAGGTTGTACAGATTGTAACAGGATCTGTCAGATTAAGCGTGGGTGGAAGGAGTTACTTTAGAAACTACGTTTGGTGTTTGGGGTGTAGATAGTATTTTACATTGACATAGTTTAAATATTTGCCCTTCAGTCTATACTTAGTTGTTGATGTTTTTTGTTTTGTTTTGTTTTTAGGGGTGAGTTATGAAAAATCATTTAAACTTAAGAACAACTAATTGACTTAGAACTGAATAAGCTACTTCAGTGGAATGAGTGATGTGTCTAAAATGAGCCTGTTTTGCCTATGTTTTAGCTGTTTTTTAGACATAACATGCCCTGGAAAATGGTTACGTGAGCATGCTGAGCAAATCTCTACAGGCTAAGCACAAATGGATTTCAGTGTGTTATCTCAGTCTCTCTGCAGGTTGTACAGATTGTAACAGGATCTGTCGGATTAAACAGAAGTTTCTATAAACTTCCATCTTCATGTGTTCTCTCAAATTTAAGTCTACACTGTTGTGCTATTCGAGGACCGCCAGAGACTTGTCCTGTTGGCTGTTTGGCCATTGTGGGGTGAAAACACTATTGTCACAGGTGTCTGAAGTGATTTTTTTTCCCTCAAAGGCCTCTCTGTATTCAGCTCCATTGCATGATGCTGCCACCAGCATGCTTTACTGAAGGTACATATACAGTATAATCATATTAGTGACTTCTGTTCAACAGGTGTTATTACTTGGAGGTCTTGGAGGGGACAATGTTAGGTAGCTTTCTTAGATTTCAGTAGGAGTGTTGGCCCTAAAAAAAATCCTGTATGATCAGGTGAAACTGAAATCACACTCTCTTGGCGCATAGCCATATTTGTTGAGAGATCTTATGTAACTTCAGATGCTTTTCTTTTTTTAACGGAGAGTTGTAAGCTATAATATGTCGTCAAATATATACTTTAAGAATTTCCCATAATGTGGCTTGGACATTATCTGGGGAGGTGTTTGTTTCTAAGATTGATTGTAGGGTTTCTACCCCTGCTTCCTTGGTTACTCAGTTTTGCAAGATTATCAGCACTATGAAGAGCTCTGGTGCTTTTAGACTCTCCCAGATCAAATTATTGAGGCCTCAGAACTTTAGATGTGATTTTATACTTGTTTTAATCTGTGCCTTGATGCAGTTTTATCACTGAGGTGTACAAAAAGTTTCTGGGACTCAGTGGCTTCTTATTAATGTTTGCTAGCAGCATTTTGGCATTTCTTTGACTGAGACATAGAGAAAGACAGGAAGGGAAGAAATGTGGCATATGCATAAGCACCCATGTGGCAGGCGCTCACTCAGCCATTAGGTAGCCTACATCTCAATGGTTATTAAACCAAACAAGATACACCTGACCATGATTCCCATAAGCCTAGTGTACGTGTAGTGAATGTATGTTAACACAACCATAAATGAAAATACAAAAATTCAGTAGTTTCATATTTATTATTTATCAGTGGGACTGTTTTGATCAGCAAAGATTTGGTAACCACAGCACTTGTTCTGTCTCTTTTGTCACCCTCATATTTCAGCCCACCACAAGTGATGTGACGCATGTCTCATTCAAGCAAAACTCACTTTCGCAACGTAAAACTGAGAAGCACAGAAACTTTTTGCCTATTGACTACTGAGAATCTTTACTTACACCATAACCATCACTCTCCCATTCCTAAATCTAATACACACCACAAATGAGTCACCAAATACAAAGCATGTAGCAGCCTGAATCTGCTGCCCTAGGCAAGCCAGGCCACATTATGTGCATATTACGCTATCAGGCTTTTAGCCCGGTTCTTGTATCCTTTTCAATCTCATTTATTACCAAGGGGTTCCTCTGAGGACTCATAGAAATCAAAATATCTTGAAAAGGGAATTGGAGGATGCCTTGAGAGTTTATTTGATCTTTTCTAGCTTCAAGAAATACATAAAATTTTTCACCAAATGACAAAAGGAAGGAGGAAGATGTTTCCATTTGAAAAGAATCAAACGTCTCAGGACGTTTGTTTCTAAGAAATATCAATTTGGGATGAAATAAATTTTACAAATTTCTCATCTGATAATAAAAGAGGGTTGAGTTTCCAGATTCTGTTTGGAGGGGGGCGATTTGGAAGGTTCAAGTCCAAAAAGGATGGCACTGTAGTTCACTATGACAATAGTGACATACAAGCGGGACTTAACCTTAGTAAAAAAAAAAAGCTTAACCTGCAGTAAAAACTTAACTTAAAAAAACTTAACTTAACCTGCAGTAAAAAGCAATCTGTGCAGGTGTAGGTATGGTGCACTCTTGAGAAAAATGAGTAACATTTACCATGGGGGAGCTGGAACATCCAAGCAACTGAAATGCCACATTGATACATAAAATCGCTCAGAATTCTAGTCTAACTTTAAAGAGTTTGAAGGTTGACAGACGATCGATCCAGGGTACAAGATTATTATTATTTGAACAAAATAAAATTTTTTACAAATTTAGCCCAAAAAAATTAACTAGAGCAATAGGGAACACGCAAATTAAAGTGTGGTCCCAAAAACGTTCAAATTGAATCACTGGGCACATGTAAAAATAAAATTTTTCTTCTTTAACCCTTGCTGCAAAAAAGAAACAGCTTCACCTGGGGTGCTGAACTCAGTTTAGCAGGACAATACAGATCGAACTGGTAACCCGCTGCTCTCAGCTGGATCTTGACTGGTGTCCTAGCCACCTCGGCACTGTGATCTGCAAAAATGTGGATCTTTGAGCCTCTATAGAACAGGAGGCCTTTCTCTAGCCAGCCTCTGTCCTCTATCCACTATTAATACATATGGTGGTTTGTGCTATGTGCTACATGGCCAATGGTCATCACCTGCCATCACCTCTGCCTCGAGAAAGAAAACAGTGGAGTCATGGTTAAAGCATAGCAGCAATGCTGTTGAAAACACACAGGCACAAGTGCTAAAGACGACAAAGCCAAAGGAATATGTTTCAATTGGATCGAAACCTTAGTTATTGCACACATACTCACCTACTCCTCCATCATCTCCACATCACCGCCTTGACCATACTTCTGCCTACAGTCCGGATATCTATAGGAAATACAGCTGACAGGCAGTCTGCTGCTACTGATGAGGCCCACCAACAGGTGCTATCACCTTCATGTAAAACTCCTGCATGTAATGTAGTTGCTGTTATTGAGAACATTACTCCCACAGTCTACCTCAACACAGAGTAAGACATATTAATGACTAGTGAGGCCTTCAGAAAGTCTATACCATCTCTAAAACTTAAACCCATGCAATGTCCTCAGCTTTTCCCTGTCAGGTCAACGACTGGTGACTATTTTGACAACCTAGGAACACCTCCTATTATCGTAGAACCATAGAAGCATTACTCAACTAGTGATCTTAGGTTGGGTCTTGTCACAGCGTAGAGTTCCATGTCACAGAAGACTTTGCCAGATAAGGTTCAACCCTAAAGTTCAGCCCACTAATGGCATGCCGGATCTTGAAGCTGACTACACAGGTATCTTGGGAGCCAGGTCCATCTAGTTTTCAAGGCTTGGTAGTAGTACACACCCTTGCTCTTGTATAGGAATCAGTTAAGTGTTCACCCAAGTACACAGCGTACACCCCAAAGAGCCAGACGCATCTGTTATTGGCCATATTTGACTCTTGACATTTGCAAGTTTTGTGCTGAATGCTTGCCTTGTCAAAACAAGGCTCCCCGACTCCACATGAAAGAGTCCCACTACAACCAATCCACACAGAAGATTGCTATAGACATCACTGAGCTACCTGTGGCTACTTGAGGCAACAGGTATGTTCTGGTGATAATGGACTATTTCACATGCTATGTCAACCTGTTTCCCTGAGAGACCTCATCTAGCATCCAAAAAAGCGTTGAATAAGGTCAGTTGGACTTGTAGAATTTCTTGAAGACGTTTCGCCACTCATCCGAGTAGCTTCTTCAGTTCTGATGAGAAGCTACTCGGATGAGTGGCGAAACGTCTTCAAGAAATTCTACAAGTCCAACTGACCTTATTCAACGCTTTTGTGGATTACCATGACCTGGATGACTGAGAACCTTCACAGACATACTCATCTAGCATCTTTTCAGCTAACTTGGCATCAACAAAACACACGTCATCGCATGTCACCAGAAAGATTCAATCCAAGAATAAAGGATCAACTTGCCAAGTACATCGCACAAAGTAGTGGCAAATGGGACCAGTACTTGCCACAAGCTGAGCTTGCCTACAAATCTAGTGTTAATTTAAACAAGATTTTCCCCTTTCTTCCTTGTACATGGCAGGGAACCAGAGTTTCCACTTGATGTCATGTTGAACTGTAGTCCTGTCCCAGGTACACCAGCAGCTTATGCTAGTCACCTTACTACACACCTGTCACATGCTTTTAGGGACATAGCCCATAATTTGGCTGCAAACAAACACCACCAAAAGGCTCAGTATGATAAGAAAGTTGTGTTCCACCCTCATCATGCATGAGACCTTGTTCCCCTGGATTACCCTGTGCAGAGGTAGAATAAGATAGCTACTAAGTGTAAGGGCCTTTTGTGGTCCTGCAAATAATTAGCAGTGGCAACCACGCTGGCATCACCTATGAGATGAACGCTCCACGGAAAGGATGCACATGGACTGTATACCATAATAGGCAACAGCATTCAAAGGACTTTGCCAGATGTCCCTGGGGACACCCAAGCAACCTCAGTGTTGCCTGCAGGAGGCACCTCAATTTCACCAGCCCCTTGTCGGGAGCCTTGCCTTTTTGGCCTCCCGCTCCTCCACATGTGCATGTTAGATTCAGAAGACAGTCTTTACCCTCTTCTGTTGGGTCTTCTCCTTTTTGCAGTGGTCATGATGGACTGTGATTGTAGGACTTTAACGGCCTCTCATATCTTGTGTTTCTTTCTTGTGAGTTTCTCTTATAGTGTTTATATGCTTTCCTATATGTATTGAGGTAATCTTTGCCATTAGGACTTCTCCTTGTGTTACTGATGCATCATTTCTGCACAATATTGTGCTTCAGTAATTGTTTGTGTTGTCCTTACTGAATGGGTGATATGTGTTGTACTATTTGCTCTAATGGTTTCTTGAAATGAGGACATATCTACTTGTAGCAAAGGAAGAGTACAACCTTAGTTATTGCACACATTAGCTTTGGATTCTTTTAAGGATATATTTTTATCATAATAATTTCTGTTGCGTATATAGCTCAATGTTATTTTTAGGACTTTTAAGGATTAAGTTTATTTCACAAATATTTCTTTACCCACTCCTGTACTTTATTTATATGTATTGTTATCTGATCGCACCCTTATTGAGTAATTTTCAGTTCTTACCAGTTTATGGTCGGATGATTTAGAATGAGAAGTTCTCTCAGTGCACAGGTATCGATGTAATAAAATCACCTGTGCACTGTCCTGCCATGCTGGTGTTGACTAAACAAAGCTTTGAACTGTAACTCACATTACACACACAGCCATGACAATGGCCTTCAGATGACGTTTGCTACCTCTACTTTCACACAGTTTCTTGTGATTGAGGCAGCAGCACCCTGACCTGGGCCAGAATGCTTTGGAGCAGCTACTACCCTTTGCATCCACATATTTACGTGAGGCCTCCTTCTCTGCAATGACTGTGATCAAAATCAACTAAAGAACCAGACTGTCCCTGGAGAAGATGTTGATCACAGCATTGCCTCCCTGCCACCAAGGTTGACAAAGATTGTGATGTAAAAGCCCAAGTGCCTCACTGAAATGTAAGTGCAAAAGCAGTTAGATAAATGCAATGATATTTTTCAATGTTTCAACCATTTTGACAGTTTGCAACTTTCAGTCTAATTTCTGCACCTTAAACAATATATTTTAAGCTAACACATTTTTTGTGAACATTTGCCATGAATGGTTATGTTAAATTATAATTCAAATCACAAATTCACTTTGAGAACAGATCTTTAGCATTGTCTGAAAAGAGAGTACTTAAAGTTTCCTGACTGAGCGTGATTTGCGAACAGTTAAACAAAATCAAAACAAAGAACCTTAGGGCTATGTTTAATAATGAAAGTAAGAACAGTTCCACATCTGCAGTGTGGAAGGAAGTCAAGGGATTGGAACTGAACAGCTGTGTAGCATTAAGAAAACCACTAATCAGTTAGGCTAACCGGGGAAAAAAGGCTTCAATTTACTAGGGAGCATAAAGATTGGACTCTGGAGCAAAGGAAGAAGGTCATGTGGTCTGATGAGTCCAGATTTACCCCGGTCCAGAGTGGTGGGGCATCAGGGTAAGAAGAGAGGCCGATGAAGTAATGCACCCATCATGATCCTACTGTACCAGCCTGTGCTGTGGGCAGTGCTATGATCTGGGGTTGGTGCAGTTCAGACACGTTATGCCCAAGCTGACTACCTGAACATACTGAACGATCAGGTTATTCCATCAGTGGATTTTATTTCTTCCCTGATGGCACAGGTATATTCCAAGATGACAATGCCAGGATTCATATCCTAAAACTATTTCCTTTCTATACCAGCAATAACATTTTTCTTTTGCTGTAGTTCTTTGATGTTTCATGTATCTGGGGCTTGCAATATCAGAGCTTCCTTCTGTGTCATTTAGTGGTGCAAAGAAGCAACATAAGGTAATATGATATGATATGAGAACTGAATGTCATCTATAGCATGTCTCATTGTCACTGAAAGTATTCCAAATGCATCATCAACTCATCGGAACAGGCTGAGATAGATGCCGCAGGAGTAGGGGTGTAACGATTCATCCACTACATCGATGAACTACGATCCTAATACATCGATCTGTGCTCGGCAAGTTGGCCTTCTGGACAACATACATCCATAGACAAGCATACATTGAACTAATATCGATCTAAAAGGTAATCGATTGTATCGATACTAGGAAATAACGCATTAGATTAAGCACGTCAGAGGGTCCGCTTAGAGTATTTACTTGAGAAACACTGTAAACGTGGACAAACAAACTTTACAAATGAGTTTTATACACCGAAAACACCGTTATACAAATATGCGTTACAAATGAGTTGTATACACCGAAAACACCGTTATACAAATATGCGTTAGCTTCCGGCTATCATTAATGGCAAAATTAATGTATATGCTAATGCTAACATTCGCCTTCACGTCTTCTTGCCTCTCCGCCTCGTCCCACCAGTGACGCACAGTGACCTGAGACAAAATAAAACGACTCATACGTCGGATAATTTAACGTGCAGCGTCGGTTCCCACCATCATGTGATATTGTCAACAGACGGGCGTGTAGTGAAAACGTCAGCGCTCAAAAGATGAGATAATATACAGAAACGGACATGTGGTGTTAAACTACTGGGCCATAATAACCTTATTCTTTATTGATAAACCGAGCGCAGTCCAGCGGATCGAGACACTTGAGGAAGTATAAAAAGTGACTGTAACCGGTAGATTAAGAACCCCAAAGAGTAGATACTGAGCAAGATAGTTAACTGTTGGCCACTCTTACATGAATGTAGAGGAAACACTGAGTAGATATTTGTTTCAGTCAGTGAGGTATCACATATCACATATAATGTATCACATATAATGGAAGGACAGACAGTGGACTATCAGTAACAATATGTTTGCATTCATCTTCAGAAAAAAATCCTAAAACAACAGACAAGATAAGGCAAAACAAATCAGGACAGTTTTCATCATTTACTTTACACTACTATAGAGGTTTAAATGTAACATGTGCCCATAAGACTTGAGATTATTACACAACCATGCCAAAACCAGGCACAGTGCTCTGCCTTTATGTGTCATCATAAAATCATCAGCTAGCTTCCTCTCACTTCTGCTGTAATGCACTGTAATGAGGGACAAACTTTTTAAACTGCTTTAGATGCTGAGCAGCAACGGTGAAAATGAGAAGCCACATGTGCTCGAATGACCTTTCACCTAGTTCCAAAACACCTGCGAACCTTGAACTGAATGACTAATGCAAACTGGTTGAAATGTTTTATTTACATATTTAGTTATTATTATTTCAGCTGGGATGTCCAGCAATAAAAGTTCCAATCCATGGTAATTCTCAGTGGCAAACAACAAACAACTCTGTTTCTATGTGATCAGTAATAAACTGCAGCTCCCTGCTTTACATATGTGTGGGTGTGTGGTTAGGGATTCCCTGTTTGTACACATTAAAATTAGATGCTTCCAAGTATATAAATAATTGACCAAACTTTACTATAATACGAAACTGTAGTGTGGAATGAACTTTCCATGCTGCGTCACACTTTCTCAATTCACTGGTCTGTTTGCATTTGATTCTTTCGATTGATTGTGACAAATCGTCCGAGGATGCTATTTGTGGGTTTCAGTTCAGTCTTTAGCACTGTTCTCCTGGATATGCTGTTCCTGATACTCAACAAACCTGGGTCTCTCAGCATTTCCTAGCTCAGCTTACACTGCCTGAGTCCAGAAGAGGATCAGACACATTGTGACAGATCCTACTGTTAGATCCTGGGCAATGCACGCTCACACTTGTTCCCTAAAGTCCGGATTCAATGGCTAGTGAGAGTGCAACTGTACAGGGACACTTCCCTGGCGCAGTACGGTTGGAAGAGATGTGCTTCAGGCATGGCACAGTTGGTCACACAGCGCACAAGGGCTGTTTAGTACACAACGTGCAAAATGTAACCATGATGTAACCATGTAACCATGACATATAAAGCAAATGACCGTCGCTCCATCACAACAACAACAGCAAAGGGTTCACGTTCAAAGGAAGAGGGCTGACTCCGACATCTACGTCATCACGTTGATACACGACATATGCATGGCGTGACAGTCATCATGAACTGACTGTCGTGTCTCTGCAGTTATAGCTTGTACGCATGTGTGACGAAACATGCCGTGCCGAAGTCCACCTCCTTCCATGGCACCTTGCTGAGGAAGTGTGCCATACCCAAGCATGGTACGGTTGCTCTCACACTAGCCACACACTCACACTCACACTAACCATAGAAAAAAAATAGAATTCGGACTTTAGAGGGAAAACACGGTACAGTTCCCTAGAATGAGTGCACCCTTAGAGATAGCTTCTTCCCCAGAGTTGTGAAACTAATCGCCCCCCTGTAGTGAAACACTCACGTCCCATCCCTCTAGAACCCTCAGACATGCATCCTTGTACATATTTGGTGTTTTACCTTTTTAAACTAAGAGTCTCCTAATGACAATAAAGACTCTTGCCTCTTGGGCATCTGGAGGTCTTCCCAAGGAAATCCCTAACTGGATTACAACACAGATGACACATCAACCTGTGATGATGCAGTAGTAGTACCCATTAGACATCTGCCTCAACTAGTTCAGTTTCAGGTGGCCAAGTTCTATTAATACCGTAGACTTCAAAGTCATTCAGCATAAAGCAGATGTTCTGTCACGCAAAATTTTAAATAACTACGAAGGTGTGCCTTGGCATGGTTTCAAGGAGAAAGTGAGCAAACAACTGACTCATAGGATTAAGAGAGGAATTTATGCTTGAAAGTAAACCTCACTCACTCTTGGACTGTAATAAAACAGGCAATTTATAAGGACACCACAGCCACATTTACAAATGCAAACAATGACAATACTTTACACGTATGTTGTAGTGTTGAATCACATTGGGATTGAATCATTAAAGAAAAAGTGTTACAGGTAGTCACACTCTTTAGGTCAATCTTCGTTTGACTTGCAGTGCCTGACTAAGCTGATGCAACATTGCTTCAAAGTCATTGGTAATTCTGGGGAATTTAACCGCACCATATATAAAATGCAAACTGAACAGGAGTGCAGAGACACACCCCTCTTTAATGAGCATGAATAAATAATAGGGATATATGTAATCTGTATTTCACTTATATTCAGTTCATTTTAAAAGTATTTATTATACAGCACCAGTATCAGTCAAAAGCATTCTAAAACCCTTCAGAAACTTCAGAAACTGAAAACCCCAGAGCACGGATAAAGTGGTAGAGAAAAAACTCCTCCTTAACAGGAACCACACTCTCTGTACACTCTCTGAGTGAGAGTGTACATTATGTAAACATGCTTTCATAATACTTTTACGGGATACATGACATATAAGATGTGGATATAAAGGATGGCCTCCAAATTTGCCTGCAAATTTTTATACAGCATCTTTCTACCTACTGGTACTCAAAGCACTTTTGCAGTCACAGACACATCTACCCATTCGCTCACACAAGCGCACACACACATTGACACACCAGTGCCACAGAGCGGCCAGAGCAACTGAGGAGTCAGCGTCTTGCTCAAGGACACTTCCGGCATGATGTGCATTGTAGGGATTGAACCACTAATCCTAGTGTTCGTGGACAACCCACACTACCCGCATGATCCACAGCCAGGTGGCCCAGTGTTTGCATTCCTTTCAGTCAGTCGGCATTCCTTTGGCAGTGTGTCAATGAGGGAGCCTTGCCTCGTTCATTCAGAAAAAAAAAAAAAAAACACACGACTGTTATGTCTGATGGCCAGTAAATGAAAAATCATTATCAGCATAAGGTTAATTACTGACACAGTTAAGTTATGGATTTTTACGTTTATTGCCAGAGATGGTGCATATAGAAGCTTCCTGTGTTGCAGTTATAATCTCAGGACTTGTGCAGTTTGTGGTTCAGAAACACCATTACAGGCCCATTAGAGGCAGCAGCTTTTAAAACAATCTACTGTGCCCCAGATAATGTCGGGGTTTATTTGAAAAAAGAGGTAAATATCCTGGGGAACATGCAAACCTGAAACTAGTCACTTGCGAGTGAATTGCCCAGAATGGACAATAATGCAAGGTCAGGGCTGCAGAAGGACAAGAGGAAGGGGGAAGGGTAGGGAAAGCAGCTTACCTCTTCTGACCTTCTCTTTAGAAGTGGGATATACGCAGAGAGGCTGCAGTCAATTATGTTGTAACTTCTTGTCTTCAACTATCTAAGTTTGTATTCTGCTTTTGCTAAGCTTTGCATGTCCACTGAAACATTTCTGGTATTTCTGATGTGTCAATGCCTTTGTAAGTCACTTGACTTTGGGTTTTCCTTAATTTTTTCAAAAATCAAACAATACACACAATAGAAATCCGAAGTCCACATTTTGTTTAAATCTGGAAACACATTTCTTCTTGTGAATCCAAAGCTATCAAGCACCATTCTACGAGTTTGCTTTCCAAGTCCTGCTATCAAATTCTGTACAACTGAAGTGCAGTTCTTGTTTCGATTCTTAACCCATACTGAGCGTCATTAGCGTAGTGAAATAGAGGGAATATTATTGGATCAGGGAATACATGTACCTATTACTACCTATGAATTGCATAGTAGTAGGCGGCGGACGTGTTGCAACATGAGTGGGAATACGTACACGCTTTCTCCTCTGGTGTGTAGGTGTTTTCCCCAGAGGCTTCCCCCACGCAAATTCACAGGAAGCTGTCATTCATTGTTGAGGTAGTCAAAGCGGCATCCCCTGGCGCGCCTCCCAGTGTTTAATTTTAGATGTGACGTTACATCGCCGTCTTGTCTGTGTGTCAGTATTTCTTTATCAAACATTCCAACATGTAAACATTTAATATTGTAATAAAGGTTATATAAATACAATTTTACAAATATATGTATATAATGTATGTATATGTATATAATATCATCAGTCAAAATGTCCCCTTCACACCCGGGAAATCAGCAAATCAAAAGGTTCTAATGTTTGCTTCAATGAATTTATGACATTTTATTAACTCATGGACAAAGTAAAGATTCTCACTGAGGTCGAGCAGGATCCTTTCCAAAGAGGTTAGACTACAAAGAGTTTATTACACTTGGCACTGATCCATGCTAAACGCCTCCACGGATTCCCTCCCAATGCAAATGCGCTCTTTCATCACCGCTACTGGATAAAAGCAGCAAGGTGTGCAGCATGACAGGAGGTGTGTGACAGACCAGCTAGCCACAGCGCAGGTGGATTTGACACAGGGTACCAGAGCAAAGACAACTGAGAGCAAAGCTTTACATCATGAACTTCACTGCTCTTCTGGTGAGTACTGCAAATAATCTGTTGGAAAAAAAATGGACAGACCTAAAAAATTAGAGGCGTTACGTCATAATAACGTAGAATTATTTTACACTCTCAGGTTTTGATGTCATCTGCAAATATATGCAGTGTAGCAGTGTTGGAATAAGTAACTTTTGCTTTGTGTCAAAGTAGTATAGTAATGTAACAGGGATTCTCTCCAGCCTCAACACTTGGAAATAACTGATCATTTTTGACTGGAAAATTCGCATTTTATAGACACTTTATTTTTATATATTTACTTTTTTATTTACCAATTTTAACCATTTTAATTACCATTATACTGTACATACATGTTTTAACATTACATTACATATTTTTTCTGTACATAATTTAATATTCCTGTCTAATCTGTTATTATTTTTTGTATATATTCTGGTCAAATTCCACACTACTGTGATAAGAGAATTTCACATACATAGGACAAATAAATAATGTTTTATGTCTTGTAATCTATTTGACTCATAGAAAACTAACATATCTCTCTGTATTTTCAGATCCTACTTGGACTGATGGGGAGAGTCTACCTCCATCCTATCTGTCCTAAGGACTGTACTTATGCTTCTGAACATCACAAGCAGTACTTCAAACATGTGTCGGAACTTGGGAGCTCTTCAGCTGCACCCTGGCAGATGATGTGAGTTTTATTTCTGTTGATCCGAAAAGAGTCTGGGTGTTTGTCGTTCAACTAGAAAAAGGGGTCACTTGTACGTGTTCTTTAACAAGAAGATGAATCCCAAGTTGTTCTAGTGCTTGGCGCTGGTGTGTGAATGTGTGTGTGCTTGTGTGAATGAATGACAAATGGATAGAAAAGCACTACATAACCAATTATCAACACAATGTCGTATTCACACGATTTATTTTGTACAGCACTGTCTAAATATGTTAAAAGACATTTGAGGTTAAACTTAATTTAGAGTTACTTCACAGCTTTTCACAGACTCATTTTAAAATGGAATTTAAACCTCTATGGTGGCAAGAGATAGGGGGTTACTAAAATCACTGGGGTAAACCTTTCTCCATAAAGCTATACCAAATTTAAGTACTGATAGAATTGTAGATATATTTGCATAAAATGAAATGAAACACTTCACTTCAGGCAGACATATAAAATAACATCTGGGATTTTAGTAGTTGTCTTAGTTATGGCATTACGTGTAGACCTCCATTTATTCGTGAATATTTTGTTTCTTCTTTTCTAGTAATGAGACCAAGAAAGACAGAGAGCCTGAGAACATCTACCATGCATCATGCAAGGACTGCACTATGAGTGGCATGACTGCCGAGCCAATCTACTTTCAGATTGCAGTTTTCCAGAGGGTGAACACCAGCACCTGGTGCAGATGTCCCTATAAGCTGGCTGTCGGCTGTACATGTGTCCGGGCATCAAAATAACTCGTACTCTCTTTTTCCCATTTAGGTCCAGTACCTCTGTAGTTACTGACAAAGTGAACCATATCTGCTCATTTATATTAAGTGTGCATGTATCAAAACAGACTAAATATATTTTTTTGAAAATGTCTTATCGAACTTGTATGTATGTCAGTGACATGGATTATCTCTATAACATGTTTTTTTGTGTGTGATGTGATGAAATTTCTTAATTATTATTACTAGATTATTTTTGGCATTGCAAAATCCCATAAATCAGATTATTGTTTTTTTTTTTTAAAAAAAAACAAAGAAAAAAGAGCCCCATGTGCTGCTTTGTTTGATGTGATATTCAGTATCTGAATGTCCCACAGTTGTTGTTTTTTACATGTTTGATGTAATACACTTCAGAATATTTCTGTTCAATACAATTGTGAAATCAGTTTGATTTGCATTATTTCACTGTGTTTCTTTATCAATTATTAAATATAACAAATAATCACAGTATTTGGACTTTTGGTGTCACTCATTTAGAAACCACAGACTGTTGTTTAACTGTGCTGCAAACATACAGTATATACCAGATATATTCCTATTTCTACGAAATAGCTTCGTAATTGTTGACGAAAACAACACTGCATGTATATGCAAATGTGCACTGCAAATGTATGAGATGTCACTGTGTGTGTGTTTTGTGCATGAGATTGTAGCTTATAAATCATATTTCATTCGGGAGAGATGCCTCGAGGAGGTTGAAAGAAAAACCAAAGGAGCTGTGTGAGGCTGCAAAAGGCAAAGACTAGCCTACTTAATCTTTGCACAGATATGGGGTGTGGACAATGATATGGTATGTTGTGACCCCATCGTACATTCTTTATGAATATGGGTTGCTACAGTTCAACCAGTTATACTTTTATGTATTTTTCTGTATTGTCTTTCAAATGTGTGCTCCATGTGCCGACTTTAAACTTTGAGCACCTGCCCCTCCAGAGATCTCTGCAGGCCCTGATCATTGCAATACGTCTGCAGAATCACATTTGTGTTACCCCAGTATTGCTATGTTATCAAATACATTTATTTAATCAGACTCTTGCATCTTTGAATGTACACTATTGTCTTAATTATATTTTGTATGGTTAAACATTTAACATTAACCCTTAGTGGAGATAAAGGATGCTGACACAAGCTGTGAAAAACATTTTGGCTGTAATAACAAAAATCTGCAGGTGGCGCCATAAACATTCGTCTCTGTCAGACGGAGATCTTTTTTCATTTCCGGGTCAGCGGTACTTCCTTTTCTGTCGGCCATTTGTCGTACACGGTGGGTATCTGTCGAGCTCTCGCCTTAAAAACGTATAAAACCGACACATATCTTTATTTAGCTGTACTTTTTGTGACGCCTGTAGACGCCGACGCGGCCACGAACGTGTAAATAATGTTTGGAGCATGTTTATCGCAGGCATTGCCTGTAAATGTTAAATAGTAGTGGAGTGTGTGAGCAGCCACATGCGGCCGTGGGGTTCGCTCCTCATGCTAACTGACATGCTAGGTGGCTAACGCTTCTGTAACTCATTGTTTCTGCTTACTTACTTTAATGAAAGTTAAGTTTTTGTTCTTTATATTCGTGACTCGTGATGCCCACCCCCGGCGTTTCCAGAAACACCGCTATAAAACCATATACCGCACCAAACCACAGTTCACTTTAAACGCGCTAGCTTGTATGTGTCTTAGTAGCTAAGTTAACATCAGGATAAAGACGTTTGATCTCGTTTCTTTCAGATTTGTAGGCGACCATCTGCACCACCGTTAAAAATGCAGAACGATGCTGGAGAATTCGTGGACCTTTACGTCCCACGTAAATGGTAAGTGTTAGGATAGTTGCAGAAGGGGAAGGAGGACGCATAAATGTAGTGAAACGTACATGTTGTTAAGAACTCGGGGTGTTTGCCTTAATTCTAGCACGTTTGTTTTCTCTCAGGTCAGTAACAGAAGTCAGAGTGATCAGTAGTGATGTTTTGACAACATGGTTCAGTACTTTGTGTTTATTGCAGCTCTGCGAGCAACAGAATCATTGGGGCCAAGGACCATGCCTCCATCCAGATTAACATCGCTGAGGTAAAATCTAATCACATTCAAGCTCCTAATAAAGACCACACAACGCCTTACTTAATATTTTAGACTGCCATGATTTCATAATGCTAGTGTGGATAGGTTTTTCAAGACGATACAAGTAGACGCATGGAGAACTTAAAATTATAAAAGGGCAAAAAATGAAAATCAAGAAATATGTGCAGTTTTGAATTTACTAATATCATCTAAAGGGAAATGTATATGAGCTACTGATGACCTGCTGCCACTCTACCAGTTTTTTTTTTTTTTTTTGGATCAGATCTATTATCTTATTTGACATGCTTGTCCAGCTGATGTGTCTTTCTTTTTTCTGATTGTGACTCTCCAGCCTTCAGTAGTTTTGTCTACTACTTGATTTGCAAAGTGGACCTTTGACAAACATTTGTATTTCCAATGTTTGTCTCTATTTGAAAGAAATCAAAAAATGTTTGACTCTTGCCATTGACTAGCGCACGTGTATGTTCCGAAATGGGGCTCTGTGGTGTTGTGCCTTTACTGAAATGGCTATTTTTCTTAATTGTCAATAATCTGTCTACAATAACATTGTGTGTAATTAAGGTCTATGTCATACAATCCATTTCTCTATATGATCTCAAAGCTCTCACCTAGTCATAAAAATTGGCATTTAAAAATTAATACAAATACAAGCAAATGGCACACCTTTGTAAATGAGTCTTAAAGTGCAGCCTTTAATAGGAGGAATCTCATTTTACTGTAACCTGCCAAAATTGGAACAATTGTAAATACACTAGGATTAGGGTTCCCATGGATCCTTAAAAGGTCTTACAGGGCATTGAATTAATTAATATAAAAATAAGGCCTTAATTGGCATTAGAATGTCTGAAATCAGTCTTTCAACGGTCTTAAAAAATCTCAACACATTGGTAAGTAGGGTGTTATGTTTCACATCTAAAAATAAGAGGCAATGTTTATTTTTTTTAAATTGGCTAATAGCAGTAACGTCATACAATCACTGGAGTTCATGTTGCAGTTGGACAGCTACTACAGTTTTGTTTTATGGAATTATTATTCCATTCTGATAGATAATACAATGCAATTGGCCTTGAGTTTGACATGTGTACCATAGGGTAACAAGGTTTGACCCAACCTACCTGTCAGAGAGGAAATATTCATCCTGGCTGAACAAAACTGATATTGGTACTGTGTCATTTAACTTTCCTTTTTGTGTAGCTAAAAGCAAACAGTGGCCTTGCTGTTGGTTATCTAATTTGCATCGAGTTGCCAATGGGAGTAAACAGAGAGTACACAACGCCAGTGAGGCAGAACATGGAGAAACTGATCGTCAGCTGATTGTTGGTGAAGCAGATTCCATAGTATGGGAACAAGACTGACTGGAATAGATTTATCAACTTGTGTGTCCTAGACACCATGTCAATATTTTATGTTAGAGGATCACACCACTTTGTTCTGCCTGTTATAAGTTTATTATTATAAATTCTGTACATACATGCTGCTGTGTTTACCTTTATGGGTATTTTTGACCAACTTCTTCATATAAATTAAGATTCAGAGGCAAAATGGTCTAAAACGTGCCAAAATCATGATTGAAACTAAAAAGCTTTACCAGAGGATAATTTCATCGTCTTTATTTTGATTTGTGCAGCGATACATGTTAGTTGTTTAACCCGTTATGGGGCAAGGATCCATATTTGGTAACTTCCAAACACTTTAAATTGTGCCCCTTTGCTTCTCAGTGAGTAGCAGAGTTTAGAAGCATGTGGTTTTCATTCAACCAATCAAGGAAACTTTCTCAGGTCAAGTCAGTCTGATTTCATCCTCAAGGTCCATCTCTGCATGAACACTGGGCATAACTGATTTATTAGGTACCATGGGGCAGTGGCCTAATGTTTAATATCTTAACAAGTGCTTGAATCAGCACTTATGTTCTAATGGACTAAATACATGTTTACATTTGTTTACGGGTTTAAGGGCAAGGAAGCATATATGGTAAATTCATTAATCTTGATTTTCTCCATGAAAATGAAAAAATGTGAAAAAATTCACAAAAGCAAAAACTAAAAATTTGGTGTCCTATGATGACACTCTAGGGTTGAGATTTAGGACTTTAAGATGAATAGGAAGGGATTTTAAGAATTTGAAAGTATTTCATTGAGTGCCCCTAAAAGGTTAATTGACTATGTTGTGATTTCAGTCATTGTGTTGTTTCTTTTCAGGTTGACAAGGTGACCGGTCGTTTCAATGGACAATTCAAGACCTACGCCATCTGTGGCGCAATCCGCAGAATGGTGAGTTTACCCAATATCATAATTCCTGCAGTCGCATTAAGAGGACAGTTCTTAAGAACTCGCCGTGAGTCATCATTACAAGTCTCCTATCAGAAATATATTGATTTATTTTTATTTATGCAAAGTCCTCCCACCCTCTGACACATTTGGCTCAGTAGTTGTACTCTCTTGTGTTGCAGGGATTTCAGTTAAAGTAGCTGTTATTTAGCATTTATTAGCTCCAACGTAAGCCACTCACTTCCATCGACCTACATAACAGTGGCTACAAATTAGAGGAAGGTTCGAATGACTTTGGAATGACTTCACGCAGCTAAATAAGGGAATGACGTGACCTTTTCTGCAGGCAGAACAATTGTGACCTCACTGTGCTGGGTGGTTTACCATCTGCTGTGAACTTATGAATGCTGAAACCTTTGATCTGAACATTGACTTTTCTCCCTGTTCACAGGGAGAGTCGGACGACTCCATCCTGAGGCTGGCAAAGAATGACACCATTGTTGCAAAGTAAGAACCTGTCCTTAGACATTGTACTCTATCAAGTATATGAGGAATATTTTGTCCATTCAAGTAAATGTGAATATTAAAATTCATTGTACTTCAAGGTCAAATAAAATACTAGTTCAGCGAGTTAATTTGGCACTTTAGGAAAGCGTGTGGATTTAATGAATTTAATTTCTTGTTCAAGTCTGTGAGCCATCATTCACAGTAGCACAAAGTCTCTGTTGACAATTTACACCTGTTTTCTTTTTCCCTTTTTTCATAGGAACTTCTGAGTGAGATGAGATGTGGAAACTTTGTAAAATAAAATGGGGAAGAAAAACCTATCATTGTTGTTGGTTTCACTTGAGAACTAATGAAAGATTTAAAACGGTCAAGTGGCTTCTGCAATTTTAATATTTTCTGGTTTTGTGTTATTTTCATTTTATGCAGTTGGAACAAGACTAGACATACACCACGTGTCAAACGTGACACAGTTTACGCTGTTGTCATTTCATGAGATGCAAAGCAAAAACCATGGGCTCGAAAAACACCTCGGGTTTCAAGAAAGGCATCCTGCTGTCTTTACTTCACTTTTAGGTTAACAAATGCTCTGATGTAAGTGCACAATCAATGAGATAATTTGAATTTAATTACCAACACATACGTTTAACCATGGTATCTAGGCACATGTAAAATAACACCAAAATAAATACAGCAAATAAGTAACATTTTAAAGTTAATGCAATCTGGTATTTTTTTTCCTGACATTAAAAATTCATAGTACAAAAGTCTATGCAGATTGTACATTTACACATTCCCAACACAAAACTGATTGTGAATTTTAAACAATATCCATATATAGACTTTCTCACTTAGGTAGCATTTAGTTTTACAGTCTTAACTGAATGTAAGTGATTGTCACTTAAAAACCAAAGCACAATTCATATACGTGCATAATGTAAACATTCACATCCTTTTCTCTGAAGTGTGTGATGATGGGCGTTTTAAAAGATTGGTTGGTATTGATTACTCTGACCAGCAGGGAGCAGCATACGGCAAAAGATCTTAAGTCGCCCAAAACTACATCAATAAGAAACTGGTTTGGTTTTAGATGATCTTTGTAATTTATATTGGGGAAAGGAATCAAGGTTTCTGTATCAGATTCTCCAGGGATTTCTGCAGATTTTTCAAGAGTTAAGAAGTCTAAAATTTGATACATAAATAAATACGAGCATATTTTATATTGTAGGTCTTAAATTACATTTGGTCAAGTCTTAATCCCCCTTGGGCCTCAGCTGTTATGGTTCCGTTCCTCATTAGTGGAGCCCACCCCAGGGATATTTTGTTATTTTGAAAGTAATTCAGGGTTTCTGATTTCCCTTATTTTCTGGTACTTTGCATAGATCTTAAATCTAACCCATAATGGTCTTACAAGTTCTTAAATTTCACTTGATCAAACCTGCAGCGTCCCTGTTGTCAGTGTGAATCAGTAAACCTCATTGATGCGGCAGTCATAATAGCCCATTTATTTACAATATCTTTTAGTGCGTAATGTCTTATTCCCTTCACTTTTCCTTTTTGTTCATATTTAATGTTAATGAAAATCATTTGTTTGACAACAGCAATCTTAAAAACAAGATTATTAGATACAAAGATTGCAGTTGTCAAACCGTGTGAAACAACGCCCCCTTTGACCTCTGTGTATTCGGTTTGCGTGGTGAAACGTTTTGAGGTGTGTTATTGAGTGACTTGTCAATTTAGCTCAGGAGAAACACATGAAGCTTGCATATCATTATCCAACTAAGTGCTAATGACAACGACTAGCATGCAGGTAAATAATAATGGATGTGAGAAAATCACTAAATTGTACTTAGGCAGCCATTTTCTCAAGTGAGGTCAAGGTTCCTAGTTAAATTAGACAAAATATCAATGAAGCTCTCTACTGGAGGATACCAGAGGTCTACTGGGAACATAGAGTGTATCTCCACATATGAAGGTTAGTCTGATGCTTTTAAGCGTCCTCATCCATGTTGTACTTGCTGACATAATGAACTGCCTGGCCAAAAAAATAAAAAGTTGCCACCTGGATTTAACAAAGCAAATAAGTACAAACCTCCTGTAAAGTGACTGCTGCCTGGGTGATTATCTCTCAGCTGGCAACAAGTTATTTAACCCCAACTGATTCAATGAGAAGCTTCTCATTTGTTAAACAACCATGCGGAAAGGCGCATCCTGTGGTCGTGGAAAAGATGTTTGTCTGTTTGAAAAGGGTCAAATCATTGACATTTATCAAGCAGAGAAAACATCTAAGGAGATTGAAAAAGAAACTACAACTAAGCCAATAAAATTGGGTTAAAAAGTGTCCAAATCATGATTAAGAACTGGAAGGATAGTGATGAACCAAGCTGTTCCACAGTGATGGGGCATCAGGATCAGAGGTGAGACAGATGAAGTGATTCCCCCATCGTATCTAGTGTTTACTGTACCAGTCTGTGGGGTCAGTGCTATGATCATTTTCACACATGGATTGGCTACCACAGAGCATCTTTGGGATGTGCTGGAGACGACTTTGACTAGTGGTCAGACTCTTCCTTCATCAATACAAGATCTTGGTGAAAAAATAATGCAACACTGGATGGAAATAAATCTTGTAATATTACAGAAGCTTCTTAATGAAACTGCCACAGAGAATGCAGCTGTAATCAAAGCTAAAGGTGGTACAAAGTAAAAACACCCAGTTTCTGTCTTTCACATCACATGAGGTCTTTTTGCAGGAAAGTGTTGAAATCCACTCATTATCATATAACTAAATCATAACAGCATAATTGCATAAGTCTTTTTCTGACTTACAAAATCAATCCGAATACCATTTTTTCCCCTTGTTTTCCAAAAGACGACTTAGGTAATTAGGGTAGTAGGCTCACTTAACGCAACCTCAGCATAATCCAAGGTGGTGCTTTATTTGTTTCTCTGTCCTCGGCAGCACTGATCCTGTATTGCGGAAACGCGGTTCTTATTGCTGCAAGCAAGAATTTTACGTACATATCCCGGGAGTTGTGCTGCATTACTTCCTACTGCCTGCACCACCTGGCTTTCAAAGCGTGAGCGGGCAGATAACATGGAGGTGAATAACAGGGTGAGATGAAGGAGTATGATGGCTGCAGTAGTCATGCAGGTTAAAAGCAGTGCAGAGGTGGTGTGTGGGAGCGGTTTCAGGGCGTTTTTAACCTCGCAGCCTCAATGACAGTTGTCGTCAGCTACTACTTTACTGCTTTGTTCCCACACATTCTCCCTCTTTCTTTCCCTTTAGGTGAACAGCTGAGCAGACGAGAGGCATGTCATCATTGTCTTCATCACCTCACCTCTTCTCCCCTTCCCTCACTTTTTCCCACTAGTCCTTGTTGGGACTGTTGGTTTTAAGGGTTAAGGTTTTGGTCCCAGTTACCAGCATCCAGGTAATTTGTCTATCCAGGTAATATGATAATCTTTAATCATCATAAGTGCACAATATGATGGTTTTACAAAATATGGCATCAATGAACATTTGATAAATCAAAGTCTGTTAAATTAAACAGTTGGTGTCTTAAGACAAATTCCTCAGCGTCCTCAGACCAGTTTGACATGAGAAGAAAACTCACAAATTCCACCTCGTCTCCTAGTTGTGTGTTTGAACACTCCGATGATGCCACGAGGATAAAAACTAATGGAATGCTTAAGAAACAAATGTATGTGTATATATCATTAGGTGTTGTATGTCTTGAACCTAAACAGACAAATTGAATTGTTATACTGAGACATTAGACCATACTAGACTTTTGTAATTGTTACAAACTGTGTTGTTGAAACCATGCTAACTTTGTCAGAAAACAAAGAAATAACTGGTCTTTTCAACAGTTTTCAATTATTATATAAGGTTATGTAGCCACACTTGATATGCTGACCACCAACCAGAGGACTTCTACCTTTTGTCAAGTCCCAACTTCCTATGTCACTATTGGTAGGTCAGACAAACGCAGGGGTCCTTTCTCATAGGAAAACAGACCCTATAAGCTTAGTTTGCATCAAAACTTAAAACTGTGGATCTTCAATGACAACCGGAAAACTTGGCTTAAAATCTGAAGTATTATTCTACAGAATGAAATATGCATAACTGAATAAAAAAAGTAAGTTAAAACAAAATGATCTGCTTGCCTTTTCTATGCCAACTTCAGAGTAGTGAGATGAAATCAAAGTAAAAAAGGATGACAGGAATTCAAAAGTTATGATCTGTGATATTAAGAAGTTGACTAAAAGATTGTAAGGCTTTTAAAGTTTTCTCAGCATAGGGTCTTATTTAAACTTCAATCTTTTCTAATCCAAGACTGTCTTAGGCAGACAGAGTAAACTCTTCCCCTGAATGAAATGCTAAATATGCATAGTGTTTCTGCGCCTGTGGCAGGGAGCGCCCTGCGAGTCACAGCTCGCCAAACAATGATCTTAACATGAAGGGATGGAAGCCCCTTATACCCCCCCCCCCCCACCCCCACCCCCCCACCATCCCTGAACCCCCTCACCTGCACCCCCTGCATACCTTTGACACACACAGACAAAGAACACAGTGTTACAGCCACAACACACAGAAGAGCCAATTTGGCCTTGGTGCAGAAACTCAGTTTATTAGGAAATTATCTTTGGTTAGATTTGATTGATTATGTTATGCTTTTTTTTGCTAGTAAATGAAGGAGCTACATAGAAATGTCTCTCATCAGTTCAACGTAGCACTGTTCCAGGTGTTTCTGTCCTACAGCTCTCCCCTGTTGCGCATGTTGTTGTACAACCTGTTAAAGTGGCAGTTCTTTTAATGGCCACTAGGTGTCAGCTGAAAACAAAACTATGTGCACACTCCACTCACTATCAGGACATAAACAGGTGAATTTAAAAAGCTCTGGTTCCCTTTATGTCTTGCATTTTTTTCATGCTTTCTAAATGTACACTCTAAATTTCTTTAATTTCCTCTCTTCTTCTGTTTTTGTTATGGCTCCCTCTTTTTCTTCGCCTGTCTATCTTTCCATATCTCTTTCTCCCATCCTTTTGTCAGTGTTCAGAAGCAGCCTCATCTCTATGTCCCCGTCCAGACGCCAGCAGACTTCAAAGTAGGCAACATGAAGGCAAAGGAGGTGAAAGAGAGAGCTCTGAATCACCATAGGGCCACACTTACAAGGCTGCTGAGTTTAAGACGAAATGATTCCTCTCTGAAGCCAACAACAAAGATTTCATAAACATCACTAATAATATTATTTAAGAGAAGTTGTTTAAATGTAGGTGGCTTAAATCAAGGACCTGCACAAATAGTCGATTAGTTTAAGTGTTTCAGCCATTCATCAAGTTATCAGTATAGACATACTTGAATTTATTTTTGGTTTAAATGAGTAAATAACAGGAAATCAACATTTTGCCGTCTTAAAAAAAATACTTCTTTACTGCTTTTTGATATTTAGTGGGCTAAAGGTTCCAAATAACTGACAATTTATCGTATTGCATGCACATTATCACCAAATTAACTTATGTTTTCAGTTAAACTTTTGTCAGAAAGCTTAAGTTTCAAACAGGAGCTTCCTGGATATTAATTTATACAATGGAAATAATCATTTGCGGATCTGGCTTCTATTATGTAAAGTACGCAAGGTCTGATGTATGAATGAATTAAACTGATCCAGCCGCAAGTTCCAGACAAATTAAAAGAGAGGCTTCAGCACAGAAGCAAAACGTGTTTCCTTAGTGGCTCACCTTGTTTAGAGCTTCCGATCTATCAGACATCAGCCCCTAAAATATTCTACTACGATCCAAAATTATTATTTGCATACAGAGCGTGAAACTGTGACCGGATCTTAAGTGGTTGTTGGAGATGTCTGTGGAGACACATTTCAATGATAAGTGCCTGTTCCGATAGGGACCTTGCATTAAGGTCTGGGCTATCAGATTGCAAGTGGCTAGCTTTACACACACACACACACACACGCACACACACACATATATATATGTCCCCGTCCAGACACACACACACACACACACATATACATGTGTGTGTGTGTGTGTGTGTGTGTGTGTGTGTGTGTCATGTATTCTGTGTGGCTGAACCAGAACTCACGGGGGAACAAAAGAGAAAGCAGGAGAGAGAGACAGAGAGAGGTGCGGGCCCCCCATGAAAGTGTGTGGTTTGAAGTGCTTGGGTGACCGAAACAAAGACAAGGACATGCATGTACCTGCCTCACACACACAAGCTTCCCTCCACTGTCAACCCATAACATCCCCTCCCTGGCCCACAGCACCCCACGCATATCCGCCCTCTGCACTGTGTGTGCCATTCGGTGTGTGTGCATCGTAAAGTGTGATCCAGGATGGAAGCTGGAGCATCTGAGGAATGCTGTGAATGGATGAACAGTGTTTACACACAATATTGTTATCATCCAAATGTTCTGGGGTTATGTCTGCAGGAGAGAGAGACTGGGCACATGTGTGTGTGTGTGTGTGTGTTATATATCAATAAGAGAGGAAAGATAGGAAGATGCTCCAGAGTTAAATTTAAAGTGAAATTTGCTGTGAGGTCAGTGGGTTTAAACATTTTCTGTGCAATTTTCTGGGACTCAGCTGAATTCCAGAACATTATCAAATTAACTGAAATTAGAAATATAACTTCAGTGCAACAGCAGTGCAGTTATTTGACGCAGTGCCCAGATAATATGAATAGATTATTATAAAATATGTTTTACACCTGTGAACGACTAAAATGTAAGTTAGTCTACAAGAGAAGTCTTTACTCAAACTGTCTGTACTACGCCTTTCTACACTACACTACATCTTTGTCACTGAACAAACCCTTTGTTGAGTATGTTGGAATAAGGGTGTATTGCTTAGGTAATTCACCAGGGACAGTAAGATATCATAAATGGAGAAAAAAATAGAAAAAAAATCACCAAATTTTATCGTTTTTATTGAGACTATTTTATGTCTGTATATACTGTAGGATACAGAAACCTGTACATGACTGGCCTGTTATGTCCTCCAAATTACTGCTAAATAAGACTGCCTTTCTCTGCTTCATTTCCTCATCACTGCTAACTTCCGTGCTTCCTGCCTTTCCTCTCTCCACTTATCTTTTTGCTTCCCTCCCATTCAGCTTTTTCCCCTTTTCAGACAAATTCCAACCTCTTCATCTGTGTGTGTGTGTGTGTGTGTGTGTGTGTGCGTGTGTGTGTGTGTGTAAGGATCAGTAGGGGGTAAGTGGTCTCAATTGATCGAGCGGTTAGCAGTTGCCACGACAACAAGAGTCCTATTCCTCATTTCTCCTTTGGTCTCTTTGGTAACCAGGAAGTAGATTAGTTATAGAGTTCAGGGAGGACGACAGAGGGAGAGGATTAGTGAGGTGAAACGACAAGGCCTCTTTCCTCCTTTCTATTTTTGTCTCTCTCTTAAACTTTATTCAGGTTTTCTCTTCAACCCTTTTATTTCTTTCTGCTGAAGATGACATAGATCTGTTTCATAGTTCTGCATTCTTATTCGAGGCCTGAGTTTGTTCCTCCCATCAGCTAGTCTGTTTAGGTGTAAACCCAATAGTAACAATGTTGTCGGAGTTTTTCTTTGTCCTTTGTTCTTTGTCCTGTCCATCCCAGGGGACAGAAAGGTCACCACGTCTCTTGCAGATTTCACATTTACAGCACCATGAGTTAAATATGCATCTATTTCCTGCGCTTCATATTCTTTTTCTGTTTGTCTCCAGTGTTTTTATTTTGAAGTCACTGACCAAGTACACGGACAATCTTCATCCTGACATTCCAACTTTACCGTTAGCATAGAGGCTAAATAAAATGATTATAGCATGCCCCAAGACTTTAATCACAATTTAACTTTTCTGACATGAGTGAAGTTGGTTCTATAAATAGGCATAAATAACCAGATCAGTCAGTTTTTATGTAGCCGCTAATATTTACCAGTTGAATAGATCATCAAAGTTGTGTCATGAGACATTTATATTCTGATTGTCCACAGAAACGTGTTAATGTTTATTTGAAGTGACCTATAAGTGGTGCCATTGCGCAAGTTATCGCACGCATTTGGAAAAACCCTGCCTCCCTTTTTTTTTCAAATTTTGGATGACTAATTGATTTAAAAAATAACCCACAGTTGAACCTATCATTTTAAAACAAACAAACAAACAAAAACTATGAGTGAGCACAGTGACCGCGGTATTGTCTTGAGTGTGACCCGTGAACCTGCAAACATCCCGTGGAATGTTCTAGTATGTCAGTGAATGAGGCTGTGCTGCATTAACACACTGCCTCGAGACTCCCTTAAACTACAGGAGGTCACTGACCTCTGACTGAGTGTGTGTGTGTTTGATTGTATTCCTTATATTGTGAGGACATAAATCTGGTTAAGGTTAGGTTCATGTTAAGATGAGGTTAGACTTAGGCGAGTAGTAGCAATCCAGCAAATGTGTGTAAGTCATGAATAGAAACATGAAAAGCGTGTGCCTGCGTGAGACGGAGAGAAAGGCAGTCCACAGGTCAGAGTTCAGCATGTGTTACACAGACGATAGAGGAAGTAAATGTGTGAGGTTTCTGGACTCTGGACAGCATAGGCACAAACATAGCAGCAATTTAACCTGCCTGACTGAGGTACCTTAACCTTTTTATCTGTTTTTCTTCTTTGTCTTCACTCCTTCAGGTCCATCAGTGAAGGATTTGTTTCCGATGCAGACACTCATTTGAAACAAAAAGGCCTGACAGTGGCTTTAACTCACCTGAGCAGCTGTTACCTGTCTGTGTGTGTGTGGTGGGGAAGCTCTTTCATCCTCTAAAGTGGTTCCTGTCGCTTAATTAGATGGCAGTGCTCCAGAGTCCATGAGAAAAATAAACACACACACAGCTGCTCAGGTGTTCCCAAATACTAGCTTTCGCGTAGGCAGCAGTCTTGGCAACGATTTATTTTTCAAGAACAAGACCTGATGTGAAAACATAATCCCCAGGCAATTCCTTATGCACGTTTTAATACACGTTTCTAGACGTTTGTGGTGCTAAACTTTTGCAGTTTTTCATGTGCACACTTGAAAGTGGTAAAAATGTGTTTGACTGTGCATTCTGTTCATCTCAGTTCAGATGTGGGAATTAAAAGAAGTTTAATTCAAACTACCACAGATGAGACATGCTAGTGGCTCTGTGACGCTAACACCATTGTACTCACAATGCCAGTGCTAACATGCTAATGCTAAGCAAGTGCAACGTTTACCGTGACTAAATAGTTTTTTACAGGTATAACAAACTGAAATTATCTCTTAATCAAAATTTTTGGAAGTTATGAACATAACATGAGAAGTCAGGTTAATCGATAGGGTCCATAATCTGGGCTTCACAAATGTCTGAGCAAAGCTAACACTAATTTCTGCTGCTCCCATTTTAAATTGTTGTTCTTTTCTTCAGCAAATGCCTTCCTCTAGTTTGATAGAGATGTGAAGAGAATATTGGAGACAGTATGGCTTATTTAGAGGGACTCCCGAAAACCTTTCCAAAGATACTGTCTGTCCCTCTCTAAAACGCTTACTCTGGGAAGCAGCAGTGGAGAACAAAATCTGTATGACACGTCTGACAGCTCCCAGGGAGCAAAAGATGAAATTACAATGGGACGTGGGTGGATTAGAAATACCCAAGGGCTGGTCACCTATTCCATCAGCACAGTCTCACACATTTTATGTCTTACACTTCTTTCTGAGTGCACAGGCTAGATCAGTGTACACAGCATGGGAGCTTTCAGCTTCATCTTAGTCTTCATAAACAAATTAAATTTGTATCAGAGTTGATGACTAGATGATAACGACCACCAGTTCTCACCACTGACTGTATCTACCATGGACAAACCCATCGTGATGTCACCCTTTGCATTCTGAACCTCGAATATGAAGCCCAAAGTGGGCAGAAGCCCGCAGTCGCCATGTTGGATGAGCTTTACTCCACCCACACTCGGACACTCTAAATATGGAGATGGGGGGTCCTATCGGACTTTGGGATCCACCCAACTCTCCACTACTTGTTAGCTCAGGCTACGGCTTGTCACTCAAAGTGGGAATGCCGCTAATTATGCAGAATTTTAAGCCTTAATAAAATAAATAAATAAACTAATGTAAAAAAATAAATGAATGAGCCCCTGTACAGTTGATGAATAGTGAAATAAGATATTGAGACCGAAATCGATTTTTGGACCAGGTTGTAAACATGTTTAATAATGCTGTAAAGTTGGACTTTTTGACATGTGGGTCTATGGGGATTTGCTCCATTTTGGAGCCAGCCTCAAGTGGCCACCAACTCTCTACACCTGGGTCACATGCCACAATTAGACTCCACCCACTGAAAAAAACGTGGGAAACTCCTCATTTATTAGGGAAACTGTTAAACTATATATTTTTTTTGTGCGTCTGAGTGGCCGTGTCGGGATGCCCATTTCTCAGCGTGTGAAAAAGGGTAGGTGAGAGAAAAAGGACGAACAGGAGGAAAAGAGAAATTGGAGAAAACAGGACAGTCGAGGAAAGGTGGAAGGGGTGAGTGATAGATTTGTAAAAACTGCATCAAAACACATCTTTAACCAGTTTCTTGAGCCGCGCATTGAACGCTGCTGATGCTTTAACCATGCAAACATTGCACATTGAATGAACTGTGCCCTCCTCCAACCACCGGGGCCGGGCCAACAGAGAGAGAGAGAGAGAGAGAGAGAGAGAGAGAGAGAGAGAGAGAAAGAAACTGCACTCAGTTGAATAGGTGCCTGGTGGAGCGACACGGGGAGAGAGAGAGGGAGCTCAGAAACCTCGACGAACCGCTCTCCTGTATTCAAGTCCCCTTCCTCTCTTTCTTCTGTAGTTTGCTGCACTCTCCTTTCTCATTCCCCTCCAAATGCTTCTCTCCTTCAAAAGATAACGACTCGCCTCCTTAAACCCAGATCAATTGTTTCCTAAAACTTTCCTCCTCGTCCCGGATCGAGCGGGCAGGTGGAGAGGATGATGGCGAGCGGACCTGCGTCGCTCGGTGCTGCGCTCTTGGTGACCTGCTGCGTCTTGGTGTCGGCCCAGGAGCTGCCGACCAACGGGGTGAACGGGTACAGCCTGCACCCGCCCTACTTTAACCTGGCAGAGGGCACCAAGATCACCGCCACGGCGACCTGCGGGGAGGAGGACACCGGTAGGACCGTGCACGACCTGTACTGCAAGCTGGTCGGAGGCCCGGTGTCCGGAGACCCGAGCCAGACCATCCAGGTGAGCAGAACCTGCCTGTGATTTGACTCAAAAAGTGAACTTGAATAAGTTTCATTTTAAAGAAAGATTTCATTTATAGACGGGGAATACTACAACCTCACCGTAGACTAATATTTGCTCGCAACAGCGCCTTCAATTTTGCGTCTCTGCAGTTAGTTGCGTTTTTAGTATTTTTCCAACATAGACTTACAACACATCTGTGGTACTTAATTGGAACAATAATCCGTGTTCATGTGCTATATTCCCAAATCTGATTTTGAAGTCATTTTAGTTTTTTGGTAACTTACTTTTTTGTGTTGTATTGCTTTGTTAAACTTGTTCTATTATTCCTGGTGCTCATTAGCAGTCTTACTGTAAACTCTTACTGTACTCCTATAGTCCTCCTGTCTGTTTATACTCAGGACATATGACGTGTAGTACAGTTTTAATAGCCTCATTATGCAACGTGCCTGGTATCACTCCTCCTTTTATAAAATTCCCACAGAATCAATAAAGCTGTATTTGCTGTACTCTTTTCTTCCTCCTGAAAACTGCCAGCCTACACTCCTCACTGCATTCAGAGTAGAGAGTTGAACAGAGGGGGTCAGCAGTGTGCACGAATCGCCAACTGCTCTGCCAAGTCATTATTTCATGCACTGCTTCCTTTGTAGGACTTGGCAACGCTCAGCGCAGGCGACTTATATAATGGCAGGCACCATTCCTCTTAGCCACAAGAAACTCCGCCAGTGATTAGGTTTCCACATCGCGCTTTTTTAATGTGATGATGAGTTTGTGAGCTTGTAAAACCCATCAGTGGTCCCATTGTCTGTTTGACAATTAAGCCTCCTGGTATCTGCAGTTAACGCACAAAAGATTGTTGCGGTTTCACGGGTTAACCATTACAGCAGCCCTCTGGGCGATAGCATGAAAGCTTATTGCCTTCTTTCGGCCTCTCTCTTTGATTTTCTCTCTCCCACCTGTTCCCAGCATTCCTCACGGTGACTGACCCGTGTCCTCCTATCCGCTCAGTTACCGCGAGATTATCAAGGCCCGGTGCGACTTCCACTTATGATCCTTGACATTGAACCAGAAGTCATTTTTGTTTTAACTCATCTTTACTACGGGCAAAAAAAGACACTAACACGGTTGGAATTAGAAGTGAAAGTTTAAGATTGATTAGCAGAAGTGGAGAATGAACTAGTTTGGCTGAGAAGCACAAAAATGTGTGCCTTCAGGGCCTTTGTGAGGGTTAGGTGAGGGTTTTTCAGGTTTCTCGCAAGCGCTTACTGTTATAGTAACATATATAGAGAAATGTAGCAAAATAAGCCCTTGTGCACATTTTACTCACATCAGCTTCTCCACCCTGAGGATTAAGCCCAATATCCTCCTGTCAGAGTTTTCATTCAGTCTTTCTCTGATCTGCCTGCTCACAGCAGTTTGAGTGAAGTGGTCATGTTGTTGCTGTATAATTAGCTCAGGAAATCTCCAAAAGAACCCAAGAAATCTGGTCATTAGCTCAAGGAATGGTGCATTATGTGTTCGGTCTAAGAGGTTTAGCCCACTTTGCGGCTCCATTGTAGGTCGGTCCACTCGTCGGGTTGCTGCACCGTCTGGACATGACACACCAAGACAGAAAACGCACACTTTTCTGTGTCGAGGCTAATCCTGTTTTGATTTGACGGCCAGAGTGTTTCTACTAATTAAAAACAGCAGGAGGAGTACTGGTGAGTGGAATGTGTTTGCGCTCGCTTGAAGGACACATGTTGTGGGGACATACAGTACATCTCTTTACACAGCAAAACTGTGGGGTGAAAAAGCAAGTGAATTAGAACTTATGGACAGGGTAAGTCTCCAGTTTATGCAACATTCAGTGTTGTTAAATATCATTGGCTGTGCTCATGTGGACAAAAAAATTGAAGTTTTCCACTAATATTGGCAATAATAGATGACAGTAACAGTTCAATCAGTGCAAAATCATGTAGCATGTAGCATGGACAAACTGGTGTGATCAGAATATTTAATCAGATGCAGAGAGTTGTTATAAACCGTTGTTAATCTTTGATAATAGTAGCTCCTTATAACCATATAAGCACTTCACCTGATGGTTCCTGCCTGGAACCATTCTTTCTGTGCAAAAACCCAACAAAAGTGGACTAAACGTCAGCTAATGAAAGGGGAAGGAAAGACATGAACATGATGTGGGTTGCAATGTGGAATTGTGGGTCAGTCTCGAGCATCTTCCTAGTGTGAATTCCGCAGTAAAGTTCTTCTGTTATATGTATCAGATTTGACACCGTATTGGCTGATGTCAAAAACGTTGTATTTTGATAGGTGCTCAGGGGGCATGTCAACACACGTCTTATCAGTTCATTTTATTTAGCGTCCATGTAAACAGGGATCTCTCATCACAATGTTATGTCGATGTTATGTGGCCATGTTGACTGTCACGGACGTGAGGAAAGATTATAAAACAACTGTGAGATGAGGGAAAAAGACAAACGTGAGAAGTAGTTAATGGAACATGAAAGTTAGATTACGTAAACAAGCAGAGTGACGAGATTGAGGACATCATCTAAAGGTGGAGGGAAGGAAAGAGTGGGAAGTGAGGTGAAAAGCAGCTGAATGTTTGTGTAACACAGAAAGAAAGGAGACTCAGCTCTGCATGTTCGTTTCCAGGTGGCCCCTACACTGAGCTTTTCTAAAGAAGTGAGAAATAGTGTGAAAGGGAGTTTGACAGTCTAGCAGAATTATAGAAGCACACTGTGGACATGTCACGACACTAAGCTCCGGACATGTCTCTTAGAGATGTCACCTTCAAGGTGGGAAATCCCTTTTTTTTTCTCGCAGCCAATGTTTTCTCTCTCATGTCCATGCGTTTAGCCACAGTTTGAAGGTACCTTGTGATCCAACCCTAACCTCCACAAAAATAAAAGCGAAATTCTGATTGACAGCTGATCCCCGCAGTCCCGAGGGAAAGACGAGTTAGGAGAAGTGGTGGGGGGATGGAGGTGGATAGGGAGCAGTGTCCTCTGACCCCAGTGACCTGCAGTGATAACATCTCCTATCCTGGACCTTTGTTCAGGCCCACACTTGTTTAGTTTATGCTAACGCTTTTATTGCCAGCACTGGTTGGGTTAAATGTTCTGACAAGCAAACTGGATTAGCTAAGAAAGAAGAGGATTTAAGAAACCAGAGAGGCAAAGAGACTGCTTCAAGTGGACATGTCCACTTTTGCCTTGACATTATTTAAGCGTGCAGTGTTTGGGACTTTGGAACATTCTTTACTTATTTTTCAGGATTTTTTCTCTTTCTTCTCACAGTGAAAATCACTTTTATTGTGGATTAACTATTGTTGTTACGTGACAAATGAACTGATAGCGGCTTTGAGAGTTGAACTGAAGACTGAGATGCTAAGCTAGTGTTTTGCCATTTGACTGGTGGTGAGTATCTGTGACTCTAGCTTTGGTTGTACGTTCCACGCTGTTGGCACTAGTCAGGCCACTGTAGGCAGATTTTCAGTCGGTTCAGCATGTTGAGTCAATGACAGAGTGAGTGAGTCAGGGAGAACACTCTGATTGGCCGTTCAGCTTAAAGAACCAGTGCACAAGAAGAAAAGTAATACAAGTGAACATAGTCCAAATGGTATATATTTTCTTGACAACACGATCATCTAGCATGAAGAAACTGTAGATGAATTTATCAGTTGATGCTGGAGAGGCCATCTCTGCACAGTGGTTTGTTGCTCTTCCCAGCTTGCTAGTCTCCCTGCTAACAGTAGCTTTTAAGTGACAAAGACTACTGACACCTGCTGGTATGAAGAGACATTTCTTATGTTTCATGCAGGTTTACAGGGTACATTTGTTATTTGGTCACTGGCAGTAGTCTTTGTGGTATGTTCAAGTGCCACGTTTTGGTCCAGACACAGGCAACGTCGTTGTTGCTGGTAGTTCTTAGGGTATAGATTCTCAAAAACTATGCTGTGAATGTGAAGATGTTCACCAGAAATGTTGTGCTTGTTCATTGTAGGAGTTGTCAAAAGTGGACTCAATGGCTCTTTAGACTGAGGTCTTTTTAGGTAATAAATTGGTTTTATGGAAATAGTGTCCATTTCCAACCTTGTTTCTTTGAGGGTGCTTATGCTTTGAAACCCGAGTATTTGGCATTTGTAAGGAACCATAAGTAAAGGAAATTTTCTGTAATAACAACTGCCATATGCCTGTTGATATCTTCAGTGTCTTATATATTATCTTTCATTGGAGAAAATCTCAAAGGCATAGTGACGGACAATGTCAATGTTCATTTAAACACCGGTTTAGCGACATACTGTTGTAAGTTTTACACTTACAGAGAGAATTAGGTCCAGACTCTATCAAAATCCAGGAGCAGACATAAACGCTGGAGTATCACTGTTAAAATGAAAGTACAGAGTAACCTGAGTGGAGTCACCTTTCTGTTGGGACATACGAAACTTGACCCAGGTTGCTTCTGGGACAAACATTTGTAAAAGAAAACCCTTCTTTTCATAGATGTTTACTGTGAACCTGAATCATTGTGCTGCTGTTGTGGCTGGTTACAGAGACTGGTGGGTAACTTAAAGGACGCTGATATTTCTCCACAGTACATCTGTAAATAAAAGGATTTGATTGTACATGCAGCACTTTGAGTCATACCAGCCGAAGACTACAGCACCTCATTACTTTTTATAAAAACCCCAGGTGTATTGACTGACTGAAGTCGCACCTGCAGACACTGGCTTTCATACGGAATAATGTTGCCTTCAAAACTGTTGACAATGGTCCCAACCTTGTAAGTGGAAACTCATGGTAAGGTCTGCGCGCATAAGTTGTGATGTTTTCAGAAATTATGGAAGCGGAAAATATGTTGATTTTATACAGTCACTAACAGTTTCTTCATAATAAGTTTTGATTCCTTAAAAACTCATCCTTTCATTATGCCTTGAATTTTCTACATTAGGTTACATGTAGCTTTCTAAACTGCTTAGCTGCTTAGCAGCAGTGTGTGCACAATTTATGGCTGACATTACCATTTGAACACCAAGCAATTTGTGTACTTGACTTGTCATAGTGTTACCTCAAGCACACAAGCTCCATTTAAAAGCAGCATCAGACTTATATACTCACTTGCCTCTAAAATATGGTGTCAAAATAATAGAAATATGTATCGCTACAACACAGTCTCAAAAATGAAAGCACTCTTAAATCAAAAGCCCTTTCAATTATTTTAAACAAATGCTGAATATCATAACCTTCACGAGGCTAAGATTTAGTGCAGGACTGTTCTATTTGGATGCAGTAAACTGTAAGGTGAGTGTATTTTAGACCTCCTTGATAGATAGCACCTCTGTCGCTGTCTCCTCAGGGCCAGTACTGTGACATCTGTAGTCAAGGCGACAGTGATCGCGCCCATCCCATCACCAACGCCATCGACGGGACAGAGCGATGGTGGCAGAGCCCTCCCCTGTCCCGCAGCACGGAGTACAACGAGGTGAACGTTACCCTGGACCTTGGACAGGTAGGACTCATTAAACGCATTGCATGCGTGCATCACGATTTACTGTGTGTGCTCTGCTTCTGCTCTTCTACCGCGTGACCGAGTGTCAGACTCTTTTCGTATGTTTTCACGCAAATTTATATGATTTCTGGCATTTCTGGCATCCCAAGGGTATTTAGATTTGTGTTTATTTAAAGTGGACCCTGATGAGGTCCTGGGCCTCAGTGCTTGTGAAGTGTAACCTATAGCCTGCATTCCTGCCCATTTATGACTTCATTGCTGTTGACCTGATCATGGATGTGCGATTGGATGCTGGCCTTTCAGACTACATGCAAACGTGTCAGTTTTTAGTCTCTTCTGATAATTCAGAATCACTGATAAATTCCAACACCTCCATTACACTCTAAGAAAACATCTGTTGACTCACCCTTTGACAGTTTGCTGTGATAAACAGTTCCAAATCTGATAGTTAATGTCAAATAAATGTAAAGGTGTTAATCATCCTCCTGAACCTCAGCGACCTGAACCAAATATCAAACCATTTCATTTGACTTGGAGCGGTTTCTTCTTGCTGGTGTTACAGTCGTGAGTCCGTGAGATTCATCAGGCCACATACAGGAGACAAAACATTCCCTGTGCTCTAAGTTAACCTTCTCGTGTTTTTGAACGTCGTTCTTGAACAACCCCTTTATGCTCCTGAATGCGGCTCTTTTGTGCCAGGCTCTCCTACTCGAGTGCCTTCCTCATTCATCAGTGGAGAGACCTTCCCTCTGTGTGTATGTGCACTTGTGTCTTTGGCGAGTGCGTTTTCTGCGAGTGGCATTCAGTTTCCCTTCCCTCCTCCATCCGTCGTCCCTCACTTTGTTCCCTTCCGTCTCTCAGGGCTGAGGGGCTCAACAGAGAGGCATAGAGTTGTGACAGTCTGTGTGTTTAGCCTGTTAAAGCTTTTATGAGGTTGTTTACTTTGTGCCCGTAGGAAAAATTTCTTTATAAAGTCTTTAAAGAAGAATATGAACGGTGCCAGAGCTCAGTGTTGTCATCATTTAGACACTCAGTGTGTAGTTAGTGGACTGGATGGAAACAATAGCTACCAGCTACCTGTGATGACATCCACATTCCTTTCATGCCTTTTTTGTTTTGACATTTAAGAGAAGTGAAGTGAGTTGTTAAAGATTCATTTCACCCTCCTGAACGGACAGAAAAATAATCTGATGACATCACTTTTGTCTCTGGAAGATCGCAGTGGACATTTTCATAACATTACTGATAGCGACCAGTAATCACTAGTTGCAGGTAAAGAAGTACAGATCTGCTCATTTAAATCCAAATGAGTGGAATATTATCACAATAGTTTCAATTAAAGCCTGTTCAGAACATATATATATATATATATAAAAAAGGTCCTGATTGTCCAAGACCTGCAGGTAGCTGCTGCAGATGAACAACTTCATGTCTGGTCCAGATGTTTTAAAGTTACGTCACATTGAGATGTTTCGGATGCTGTGATGCTCACACGGCAAAGCAACTTGAGTGGAGAGAGGGATCTAGTTACCAGGTTGTGGTTTTGTCTTGAAAGAATGTAGGTGGGCTTGTGTGTGTGTGTGTGTGTGTGTGTGTGTGTGTGTGTGTGTGTGTGTTAGTGGCGGGCTGCAGAGAGGGTGTTGAACATCCCACCCACCTAACCCCCCACCTCCTCCTGAATGAAAGGGAGTAGAGAGAGATTGGAATGTCAGTTAACCTGTCTCAACCCGCAGAGGGGATGGATTGTTAAATTACCCCCGACTTTACCCCCCTCTCTTTCTCTCTGCTGGTTGTGGCTATGCGATGAAGTGAAACCTTGATATAGTACTCTGTACGATGACTGGACGTTTGTATTTCTCTCTCAGAGTTTTACATGTTAAAATGATTATATCATCATACGTAAGGGTGAGTATATAAATATGAAATACAAATGAAATTACTTCAATTTAGAGCCTGTCATGAGTCCAGCAGGTAACAGCCTGGTACAGCACGTTTACCTTTTTGGTCTCTGTAGCTAATTTGACAATTGGTGAATTTCTACATAACTCACTCAATTTATCTACATTATTTCTAGTCAAAAATTGTGCGAACTTGAGTTTTCTTGGTGTGGAATCATCTGGCAATAAATACAGTCACCAGTAGCATCAGTCTACCAAGCACAGACTGCAGCAACCACATTACTGAACACATTTGACTGGAATCTGAATGAGCATCGTTTATCAGTGGTGTGAGATTGTTATTGTTATACCTACTCAGGAATGACTTACACTAAGTTTAAAAACCTCTTCATACTCCCTTTTTTTTTTTTTTTACTTTCTTGCTTTTCACCCTCAGTAATACATGATCACTCCAGTGCATGCATTTCTTCAGAAGCTGGCTTTGTTTTCATGGTCCTTGTATAAAATATATGCCAGGCTTTCAGATAAGGAGAATAAGTTCACAAACTGTTAACATTCTTCCTCCTGCAGCACCGTTTCTGTATCTGAACCATTTGTTCTATCGTTTACAGATAACCTCCAGCCCAATATAGACCGTTTTTATCTTTCTCCTGCTTTCATATCTTCTTCTGCTCATCCTCCTCTCAGACACTCTTCTCATTAGATTGCCTCCTTGTTGCTGGGTTCTCTGCTGCAGAGTTTTCCACTTTCTACTCTTCTGACTCTCATGTTGCAAAATAAATAAATAAATAAATAACTCCAGTAAAAACAGCTTGAGTGTTTTTTTGTAAAGATTTTATTCTTATCAGTCTTAAAGTCTGGTTCTCGCATCCTTAGACAAATCTTGCAAAAAATCTCTCATCATCTCTTTAATATAAGAATGAAGGATAAAAATATTCCAACATCACTGGCAGTTTTTTGCTTCAAAATATATTATTACATGAAAATGTAATAACTTTATGTACGGCTAAAAATAGCCAGCAGCTGTAGCTGTCAGATAAATGTAGGGAAATAAAAGGAGAGTAGAAGTGTTCCATGGAAAGAATTTGAAATACACAAAGAAATGTCCACTATATTAAAGTAATCTTCATGTCTGTACGTGCCAGGCTCCCTGTTGGTTCATGTATTATATGGGCTCTGGGACAGGCAGAGGAAGGAAGGCGATGAAAGAGGAGTGACAGCTACCTGATGAACTGTAGGCTATGAATCATCAGATGAGGTCATACCTGGTTTGGACTTGTAATATAGTAGAGTAGGCTGTGTAGCCTACGTGCGATGTTCCGTTAGTGTGTTTTCACGTTTGTTTCATTCCTCAGATGTGTGGTAGTGAAAGAACTGTTATTACAGGTAAAGGGGAGGGGAGTGGAAAAAGGTAGGAGGCCCATAATAGACCAATAAATACAGTCGGAAGGGGAGGTGAAATAAAATTCCCAGGAAGACAGAAGAGGAAGGAGGGCTGTCCAGAACATGGGGAGGAGATGACAGAGGAAAAGAACAGGGGATTGTTGTCTGTTTGTGTAAGCTATTATTAGAGCACAATATAGGCTTCAGACGACATTTGTGTGTATACATGTTCTTCAGGTGAGGTTGTATGTTTTCCATACCTCCCTCCGTGAGGTAATCAGACCCTGTCAGTGTCTTTAGCCTCCAGCCCTACAGGGCTGCGTGAAGTCCTCTGCAGTTTCCGTGATTTAAAGGTGTTTTGGCTTCATTCCTGCAGACAGAGGCGGTTCTTGGCATGGGCAATGTGGGGGCGGCATGAACAGCACAAGAGAAAAAAACAAAATTGCTATGGGGTGGGGGCGCCTGATCTGGTCTAGGTTGGTGGAACATGTCTAAGTAACATCTGCTTGAACGTCAGGTCCAAACGTTTCCCAACAGAACACTGAATTATCAGATTAAGTAGGGACCTCCTACCTATTGTATGTGTTCTATATAAAACTCGGCCTAGTGCTATTTATAAATATACATCATGCATTCAATATTGCATTTTCTACAGTATGTTGGATTCATGTTAATGTGTGCTGAAATTTAAATGAATTAAAAAAAATGTATACAAAATGTCTAATCAACCAAAGGTTTTTTGACCCCCCCCCCCCCCCCCAAAGCTTTTCTTTGCAGGTTTATATCATGATGATGTTAATCCCATACTAACCGTTCTTACTGCCTACTGTCTCACCGACTAGGTTTCCTGGTATATTGGCAGGTTTTTCCCAAACACAAACAAAGAGACAAACACATACACCGACACACACTGTTGAGGTAGCGCCATTGTTCAGTGTAAGTAGGATCGAGCTCAGTGCCAAGTGCCAGTGATTCCTCTCTACCTGCTATTGATGTGGTTTTAACATCAGAGTGCATCTTTCAAGGACTAACCAGGAACTTTGTGGGAGGCTTCGTAATTTGGGGAAATCACCATTTGTGACGAGATTTATGAGGGAAAACAGTTTACCTTTAAGAAAAAGGACAATATGACATGTTAAATTATAGAGTCACATCAGGAACACATTCCCATCCAAGCTTCCTAAAGTCAATTATCACCAGTGAACCTGTTCCAACTATTCTACGCTTCTACAACAATAAACTGGGATGTGATACAACATGTTGTGATTCAGCACCCGGAAATGACCTGTTAATAAATTAGAAAACTGAGCTGAACTTAAAGAGAATTTGATGAATTTCGACATGACACACTGGGACATTATATTATATTATACCTTCTCGGCCTCTAGATGAGCAAAATTTCTGCGTGTTTTCTTTTGACATCGACCTGTGTGACTTTCTGACTACAATCAGTCTGCTCTCTGCCAATTCTGCTATTTACGAGCGAAGCGTAAGCAAACGAGACGCAGCCCAGAGCTTGTTATTTTATGCATGAGTGTTTTGTTTTTGGTTTGGCACAGACATTTTCAGACCTTTTTTTTTTTTTTTCCCCCAAGTGTGACATCTTGTCTGTGCTTGTGTAGTTGCTGCTGTAGTCGGGCAGAAAGCCCTTTGAGAGTGTGTGAGAGTTTTCAAGATATCATCTTTTATTCAGTGCAACGTCTCACGCCTCATGTTTTTCCCTGTCATCACAATCAACCTTCTGATCTAGTGCTTCTTTCTTGCTGCTCTGCTATGAACTATTCTTCTCTATCGTGAGTCTCTCCAGCCACAGAGACTCTTTTGTACCGTGTTTGACAGAGTAGTCATGGGAGAATGAGGGGATTAAGATGAATATTATGAACTTCAAAGATCTCTCTCTTGTTCCTGTGTATCCCCTTTTATTCTTCTACAAATGTGTCTGTTTGATTTTTTTGTTAGTTTTAGTTTTGAGTTTTCGTTGAGTGACTGGTGGTTCATAGTGACCTGTTTCTGTCAACTAGTTAACAGAAACCGTGATGGTGCACCATGCTGAACGAACAAGAAATAATTCAAGATGTTAGAAATGAAACAGTAGATGACAGCGGAATAACGGGCTCTGATTTTGGCTGCTGATGCATTTCCATCATTTTTCAAGGAAAAGCAGCGTAATATTCTTCAGTTCCAGCTTTGTATTTGGGAATTGTCAGTGTTTTTAGAAAGGTCAAGACTCCAGCAGCACTTTATTAGACTGACACGTTTTGACTCGTGGCCTTCCTCAGGGTCACCCCTAGATGACTTTTCCCTAATTTCTTTTCCTCCTCTGTGCACCTTGAAGTTATGTTCTGTTAGACTCGTCCTATGGGCTGAGGGGAGGGGCCTCTGTGGATCATCCCACAGATACTTGATCAGTTTGAGATCTTGTGAATTTGGAGGACAGGTCAACACCTTGTGCTGGAGATGGCTGCTGCCATCAAGGAGTGTCATTGCTATGAGGTGGGGGTGTCTGGTCTGGTCTAGGTGGATGATACATGTCAAAAGTAACATCCACATTAGTGCCAGGTCCAAAAGTTTCCCAGAAGAACATTTAATTTTCACAATATGGTCAATAATATTCACTTCTCCTGTCTGTGGTCATAATGTTTTGGTTGGTGAACATCCAGCTGAAGTTGTGTTACTCTGGAAGCTGTGATGCATTATGTTTCTTTGACTTTCTGTAATTAGGTCTGGGCAGGTGTCATAACAATGGCCTTGTTTTTTACATGCTCATATCTTTTTACAGAGTGACACTGTGATGGTCTTGTGGGGCCACTACACTGGCAAAGTGAGTTGAAAGCAAAGACCCACATGTGTACTGTGTGTGTTGATTTACCGTGGGATCAGCAGTACTAGTAACACTTTTATATTCCGTGCAGCCATCTTTATCAATTGTGAACAGCTAATTCTGCTAAGCTGCGTTTCACCATTTGTCCAGTGAGGACATGCTTCAGTCATTGCTTTATATGTGATGTATATGCTGTCACCATTAAGTCTTCAGAAAGGGCTTTGACTGCGTGCAGTTTTCCTCTTTCTTCTCTTGTGGTATTTTCCACAGTGAATCAGTCAACCACACAATTTAGTCACACATTAGTCAATAGCGGTCCTCTTTCTGTTTCTCTACTTTGGATCCTTTTTTAGAGTTGGCCGTCATTTTGAGGGACAGCGGTTGCACTCATTCATTCGCCCCCTCCACTCCTCCGTCCCCGTGATTCACTCTTATTTCTGTCACCGTTTATACTGATTGGCCTTCGTCCTTCCATTCTCTTTTGTCCGTCTATTCCAGGGTTAAACGTTGCCTCCGAAACTGTGTCCCCCTCACACAAGCGCACGAATGCTGACGCGCAGTGCACATTTTTCGGTCATTCATTATGTGTACTCGGCAGGAAAATGAGCAAAGAGGGGGAGAATAAGAGGTGGAGAGATAGAGGGAGAAATCTGACCTTAATAGGAATGATTCAGTTGTGAGTGAAGGCAAGTAAAGAGGGATAATGAAAGTGATGAAGGCAGGGAGGGAATGAATGAGGGGAGGTAGTCCAAAATAGTTTGCAGATATTTTCAGTGGTCTTTTTTTTTTTTTTTTAGCTGTCTGTGTGTTGTTGTAACTCCTATCAGGTTGTGTTGATGTTGGCAGGTTAATGCACCTTCACTTTTGGCTTTGGTTTGGTGGACAAATTTAGATAAATGCAGCATTATAGTTAACTGGAGTTCAGAAGAACAGCACATTTTATGACATCAGACACAACATTGACTTGACTCTTGGAGCCAAGACTGTAGAACAATATTTGTGCACTCTTTCAATGCACATTTTGTTTAACGTGGTTTGCTTTTAGTTACTATTTTAGTTCCAAAACTTCTCAGATAATCTCTAGAGATGAAAGCATTCAATAAAACACAAGTGTGGGATCATAGTTCAGAGTTATTGTTCACTAGCTCTGTTTTCAGGTAGATTAAGGTTAAAGTATAACTCCGGAAATGTTCTAATGTGTAGTGTGCAACATGCAAAAATCTGCATTTTACATTTTGATTGATTTGGTGGCTTAAATAAATAAATTTAAATAAATAAATTCAGCTTAGGGTAAATATAATGTCTCCTTATTATTTATGGTAATATAAAACACATACAGCTATGTAACATATATAAAAAATAGTCATCAAAAATGCTTGGAACTCCAGTTTAAATCCCCTATTTAAACTCCAACTCCAGTATATGGCCTTAAAAGTGGTAGTAGCCCATTAGTTTTACTCTCATATAATCACTCATATAATTCTTGAACTCTGACCTTCATCGTTTTCAATTTTTCTTGAAAAAATATACGATGAAGGTAGGCAAAAATTTCAACAAAAATATCTTAAGGAAGGAGAAGGGGCGATGGAGAAACTGGGGAGATTAAGAGTAAGAATGAAAGAGAAAAAGGGAGGAGAAAAGGAGGAGGAGGACGACAGGAAGGGGAGAGGGAAGGACTCCAGCTGGGAATGAGAGAAAAAGACAAGAAGGCATTCATACGCTGGCTTTGATTGAAATGTCAAACGCAGTGCTCCGTGTGTGCGCACGTCTTTGTGCGTGGTGTTGTGTGTCATTATCAAAGCAGAGGAAGTGATTATAAGAGGGTACCTCCCGTCCTCATTGCTGTCCTTCAGTTGTTGGGGTGTATTCATATACGTATTTGTCTCAGCTCTGTTCTACTGTCCTCTGTAGACATTATATCCCGTCTTGCAAAGCAATACATTTGACAAACCCAGTGTTTCGCTCTCTACTCATGCATGAAGACTGTTCCAACCCACTGATCTGTCTCAGGTCAAAGGTCATTGTCAGGCTCTTGAGTTCTCAACTTCCAGCTGCTTTGAACCCCCTGACCGACCCCAGTGCTCGCACACAAATCTTTTCTCTTAAGTGTACCTACCCAAACTCTGTCCGTTGCTTGCCCCGTTCACCTCGTCAACGCTGAGCTTATCTTTTAACCTCCACCACAGACAGTCTCCTTAAATCATCTCTGTTTGCCTCATTTTCTCTTGCTGCTCCTCGAACTTCTACCTGTCTGGTCCTGCTTTTTCCCTTTTCCCTTTTCCCTTCTTGTCTGTCACCATGCTTTCCTCTCTTCATCACTCCGTCTCCTTTCCCTGAGCTGCTACTGGAAGGCAAAGAGAGAATAAATGGCAGCTTTACAGAGTCAAAATGTAAAAATGAACTATTGTAAGAGCAGGGTACAAATGAAGGAGTGTGATTTCAGCTGTAGTCACAGTAAAAGGGCAAGAAAGATTACATTTTTTCCAGTCAATTCATCTGTTGATTATTTCAAGTAGGTTGCAGCAATGACTCCCAGTCACTGAATCAGACGAAACAAAATGCTGACGCTGCTCTGTCCTGTTGTTTTGAGGTCGGGAGGCTGGTGAATCATCTCTGAGACGCACATGTGCTGCTGTGGTAGATCGTTTAATTTTTTTATGGAGTCCATATTATTGAGTATTATTGAGAGTTTTCACCTTTTTAACAATCTGTCCCTTTTGGTTGCAGGACCTTGTATAATCAGGAAACGAATGTAGATGTGTTAACATATTTCATGCAAATCAACTTATTCACACCGTCAATTACGACAATGCATCATTGCAACCCTAAAGATGTCTATAAATGCTATTGTAAAATGTAAACATAAATTGACCTTGAAAGAGGAGGAAAGCAGATCAAAAAAGCAAGGAAGAAAAGTCTCAATTATCCTATTAATAAACTTCCCCAAAAATAATAGTTGTACTTCAACTGTTGTTATACTACTTGTGTACACTCGTCCTGGGGCCAGTTTGGAGGTTGGGTGGCTAAAGGCTCCTCACATTCACATAGGGATGTGTTTAAAGCTGAAGTTTGCGTTGGTAGTACCTCCTGGTGGATGAGTTAACCAACTCATACAGTTGAAGTTATCCTGGTTGGTGGTAAAAAGTCAAAATGTTCGTAAACAATTAATCATTTAAGTCATTTGTCATTCAAAAAGCCCAGAAATATTTTTAGTTTTTTTTTTCACTTTTGGTCAGATAAAATCCTTCATGTTACCCTGAGATCTGGAGACTAGACTACGTCTGGTTGGTCCACAAATGAACCAATTTACCAAATAACACTCCATAGCATGAACAGTAATGAGGAATCTCTATATGGCTTTATTTTAGTGCTCCGTCAGCATGTTTGGTTACATGGTACATATGGGAATGGGCCTTCTTCAGGTGGATCAACAAAACAAGGAAAGAAAATCCAAAGTGAAACCTTAAGAATCTGGTTCAGACATGTTGGTTGTCACCAAGAGGCAGAGCGACGTCTATCCATTCAGCTCACTCTCTTTGTCTTGCGTGTTTGCTCACCCTCACAACCTCCGTTTGATGCGGCAGTGGTCCTGGGCCCTCCCAATGACTTAGCATTCAGAATACTCCTCAATGGGCCCTTTATCACACCATTGTGTCAGTGAGAGTGTTTGGCCCATTGAGAAAGACTGCTGAGAACAAACATGGAGGAAACAGTTGGTTGCAAATGGCTAGTGGAGTGTCTTTAATCCTTCTCAGTGCGACAGAGGAAATGGGATTCAATGGTCCATTAATTAAAAATGAGATTAAACTGGTTAATCAGTCACTTGAAAGACTTGCTAACAAACCATTTGAATGTCTGTTTTCATCTTGAATTTTATTTAGTCTTCAGTTCCACTTAACAAAAATCACTCCCTGACTGAGAGAGAAATGTTCTGCTGAAGGAGTTTTGATTTCTTTTTAAGGACATACTCTCTCCAAGGACAAGCACATCGCACATTCAGACCACGCAGATTAAGTTGTCAGTAGCTCGGTGTTTGGTCTTTAGAAGTTGTTTAGCCTTTTCATGGTCTCTGTGTGAGCGACCCTCTATACAGACGCCCTTTAGCACAGTTTTAAATGAGATCAAGATATTTTTTTTTCAAAAGCAGATCAATTCAAACATGAAAATAAGATTTTTTTATTATTTGACCTTTCTAGGACATTAGTAGAAAGCAGTTCAGTGCTTTGATTACAAGACAGATTGCACTTGTCCATATACTGTGAAGGAACGGACCGTTCACTTTCTCCGGTTGTCCCCATCTTGTTCACTCCAAGCTAATTCATGTAAGTGGAGCTGAAGCTGATCAGTGATGTCTAGGTGGATAAGATGGCAACAAGTGAGAGCCCCTTCCCTTTCAAAGTCTCCACACCCCACCCAGTTGCAGTTGTCATGAATGTAAAAATTGATCATATAGACCAAAAGTTTTATTGTACCAGGCTGCAAACATTTACATTTAATTTCTTTAATGAGACGTAGCTTAGCACAAGAAACCAGGAGAACTTTGGGAAACCGTTAATGGAGTAAAGGCTTTTGGTTCACGTTCTACCGTGTAAGCCCAGAGTGTTGTCATCTGTACGTTGAGATTTTAGATCCAAACACGAAGAACTCACTTCAACAAGAATAATTATCAGATTGCAGTTTCAGTCATATCGGTCAAGTTGCAGAAGTTCAGTGTATCCAGCTGCGCTGTGTGAGGAGGAGTGTGTGCAGCTTCCTCTCTAGACAAAACCCAGACAGAAAAACAGGTTCTGTGCCAGGCTCTTCCTTGAAGGACACAAGTGACTTTGAGCAGTCTTCTTATTGCTCTGCCAAGCCAGACTAAGAATAGACTGATGCTAATGTCTGCCTACTATCACACAATGAGCTCATTTAGTGTGATATAACAGCAAGCTGGATTTAACTTTTACACTGTTTACTGTAAAACCTCAGATGACTTATTTTTAATCATTTGTACTTAAGCCAGTCTGAATTAGATTGAACTTTAAAACAGGACCTCTAAATCAGGACTGTTGGACATGCAGATATTTTTTATGCACATGCAGTACTCATTAAGTCTTGGCTTTGAACATTGTTGATATTTTGTGGATTATTTTTTATTATCCCTCATGTTCTTCACTGCTGTGGTTAAAATTTCATCATGTTTTTTTGTCCTAGCCATGAGTGATGTTTTGTTGTTTTCTTGTAGCACAGGGTTTGTAATTTCTTCAGTTGCCAATAGTGTTAGAAGTCCATTTTCACTCAGTTACTGGCATTTCATTAGGGTTTTCATATTTGCTAATCTGGACAAATAATGTGTCTAATACTGTACAACGTATTCCAAGGCTTTCACTGTGCCTGGAAAGTAACTAGTATGTAGATCTTGACTTTTGCCAAAACTATAATAATATCTTAATTGTATTAAAATGGGGAAATATTGTATTAGAAGTAGTTACTTTGCAGTTTGTTAAAAGATAGGCACCTTTTGTGGAATCGTATTTTTTTTTTAAATACATCATAGATTCATGATCAACTTACTGTCTAGGTAGCACGTATAAAAACCAGAAGTTTCTCTGACCTTTCCCCCTTTAGTTCTGTTTTTTAAAAGTTGATTCTGGATGTCTGGAATGTAGCTTTTCTTGAAAACTATCAGCAGTCCATCAGTTTTCTTTTTCTGGATTTTACTTATCAGCGTTTTCCACGAATGGAGGAAGAAAGGCAGGCAAATAAAGGATAAAATGTAGAGAAATGGGTCAAAAGAGGAAACAAAGTGGGAGGAGAAGAAATAGTAGGGACAAAGAGGCTTGCCCTTGTTAATGTGACAGTAAATATTGGTTTCCAGGAGATTGTTTGAGTTTCTTTTCTTTTCTTAGCTGGCGACTGAAAAGGAGGGGTCATGGGGGGATGAGGTAATGGGCCTCAAGGGGAATGTTAGGGCAGTAAGTTCATTATATATATATAGTCAAAAAAAAAAAACTAAAAACTGATTTTCTCAGCAATTTGTTCCAAAATGTAATCAAACTCTGTGTGGTCTTGTTTTTATTAAAAATGAGAACACACGTTAGACTGTGGGGCCATTTCTCTGGACCCATAATTTTTTGCGAATAAAAAACCCGCAAATGACATAAGGTAAGGTAAATCAGCTACAGCTACATAATTCGTAATAATTTTCCAAGATATTCTACTAGAAAATAGTAGAAAATACTAACAACTTGCTTTTGGGAGCTTGTTTTTCCTTGTATGTAACCATACGAAAAACAAGCACCTGAAAACACACCGAAGTGAAGAGTTTTCAGTCCTATTCAGTCAGCTGAGTTTGACTGAGTTTTCAGTCCTATTAAAGCTAAAATTTAGTACTTTCTCTGGGAATCGCCATGGTAATCAGTGACAAAAGTTGATCCAAGGGGAGCTGTGGTTTAGCTGTTGTTGGTCTGCAACATTGATGCAGAGAAGAAGAAGATGAAGAAGAAGGACAAACAGAAAGGAATGTTTTCCCATAGTTAAGTCATAAAACGGTGAATGGGAGTGGACCAGACATGTGAGTGTGTGTGTGTGTGTGTGTGTGTGTGTGTGTGTGCTACTAGGGTCTGTTTGTTTGCAACACATAGGTGCAGCACAGGGACGGGTAAGGCAAGGAGTGTGATCTCAGTGATTGGTAGCACGCACAGTTTGTGAATGGTCTAACTTTGAGACTTACTGTGAGATACTGTGGAGTTACACAAAAATAATAATACAATACAACAATGCAAAGGCAACCATACCATTTGGTAAATGCACCCTGCACCTCATACATGTGTTTGTTTCCCTCACTTGCAGTATATTTCTGTACATAAATAAGAGTCCATGTGCAAAGTCTTAACCCTGCATGCGTGTCCACCTCAGCAGGCAGCTTAACACTGTTTTAATGGAGCTTAGTCAGAGTTCAGACGGTGACTGACCACGATGCGCTTCACAGAACAAAGTCCACATTGAAAACCCCATGACTCTGGGAAACTACGGCGAATGCTTGAAAGAGAGAACGTGTTTGTTGTCGAGACAGAGAGGGAGAAGTTATGAGTGTGTCCGTAGCCGTTTCAGAGCGCTCCACTTGTTCCTCTTCGTAAACCTGGAGAATGGTCTGATGCACTGGCAGCTGTTGGATGGCACTTGTGATACTGTGAACACCAGCAGGCACCATTCACTGTCGAGTCACCCTGCCATCAAAGCAGACGGAGATACAGAAAGAGATTTGAACTGACGGACAGACATACAGAAGGTGTTTATAGGGGACTGAGAAAAACAAGCTGAGAGCGGCAGCAACTGTGACTGGTTCCATTAAGGCCAACAGCTGGGGAGTCTCAGCACTCCCAGTCGACATTAACAGCCAGCCTTACAGTGTAACACATACTGGGAATATTTGGCATGGTAGACAAGATTTCTGTCTGTCTGACTGTCTGTCTGACTGTATGATGGCCATCATATGCACAGAAAGAGCTTGACAATTAGTCCCGTGTCAGACGGTAGGTTGAGAGTTATTTTTGTTCCGTTCTCAGATCACATGTAATAAATGACAAAGCCAAAGCTGTGGAATGTGTAGGAATTCTTTAGTGACCCATTATGTTTCACATTTTGTAAAAAGTAAAGAGCTCCCACTGTAGTACTGATGCGGTAGTACCTCAACAGAGAAGATTTACAGGCTTTTCAACTTAAAGGCAATGAGACAAAAGTGTCACTGTTTAGTGAGTTTTGTCTGTCTGTTGTTTTCATGTCCAAGAACTCAACAAACTCAGATGCTAATGGTTAGCATGGCAGCGGTGCTTTCTAGGGGACTTTCCTGTTGTAAGCAGTGCTCTAATTGACTGATTTTCTTACCAGGTGATGGAAATTGGTATCACACGCCTTCCATTTTGAATAGCTGAACAAGTTGGAGATATTAGCTGTGACCTTTGGAGCTATCTGAACAAATAATGTCTGATTTATGACTCTGCGCTAGCTATGGATCCTTACCTTAAGTATGCAGAGTGGTGAGGATGAGTAAATGTTTTGTTATATCAAAGATTAATGAACTTGTGTGGACTTCCAAGTCTCTATCGGACAGTTTATTCATTATAAGAAGGATTATATGTAGGTCGTGTGTGTGCCCGCCTGTTCTTGTTTTTATTAAAAATGAGAACACACATTAGACTACTCTGTTGTGGGGCCATTTTTCTGGACCCATAATTTTGGGGATAAAAGCCTCCAAATGACTTAAGGTAATGTAAATCTTACAGTTAGATGTGGTTAAGGATGATGAGAGTCAGCTACTAGGTTATAATTTATGTCCTCACAAAGATAGAAACATCAGGATTTGTATTTCATCATCCTTCTCCAGCTTCTACAAAGCTACAAAGCTTCTACAAATGCCCCCTGTCCTCCCCTACCACTATCTTCTTCTCTCTTTCTTATCACCAAGCTTCCTCCTGCTCCCATTCTCCGCTAATTATGGAATTTGACCGCGCTGTCTGTTATAATAAGGGATGGATGGAGCACATGAAAGCAGGGTTGGATCAGGAACGTGAAGAAAGTCAAGGTCATTGGAGAGGAAACCTCCCTTCCTTCTCCTTCTGTCCTCCCTTCTGGGTGTAATTTTCAAGTCTTTTTTTACATTTGTCTTTTTTAGTCTCTTGGGTTCGGATCCATGTGGAGAGCTTTCAGCATCATTTTCTTGTGGGAATTTCATGGTCATTTCTGGTTTTCCAGGCATCGAGCTGCAACATGTCAATTGAACTGTTATCTGAGGGAGGTGGGAAGCCTCTGAACTTTTCCAGCCTTGTCTTATCATATCACTCAGTCAGGTTTGTTAGTCCTTCACAGTAGGCTGAAATTGGGAGCAAGCGTGTTCCTTTGGATGCATTCGGTGGGTTTGATCTATTGAGATGAAATGTGACTGAATGGTGTGTATTTTCAAAGGCCGTCTTATCTTTTCAAAATTGTACTTACTTGCCTGTGTATGCCAAAAACATCAACAACAAACAACAAAAGCAGCTCAGCGTGTTTTTGAGTTTGAATATGATTACACAAATGTTAGTGATTAGAATTTGGCCTTACACTTTGGGTAAACACTGGTCCTGAAAGAGAGAGAAAGGGGTGACGGTAATAACTGAAGACACGGTGGGGGTAATTCCCCCTGGAATGTCTAAATCCTGTTGCACCTGCTTTCTGACACAGTTTTAAATTCACAACTGCTCCAAATGCTGTGACTGATCAGATGTGAGAGTGTTGACTTCTCTCTAGTTGTTGTCTTTTGTTCACTCAAAAGTATTTCTGTCATTTTTTCATCTGAACAACCGAGTGTCAGGAGACTGAGAACATTTTCCGCTCTCTCTGTATTTAGGCATATCACGTCTCACCTCTCCGATGGTTGACTTTTCTCTTCTCGTCTTCCTGTGGTCATTTGAAACAGTTAGACTTCTGACACCATCGGACAATATGTCACACAAACAGGGTTTCTTCAAATGTAACCTGAATCAAAAAATAAGTCAGTTACCTAACTCCTGAAATGTCTTCACTATTGAGGTCTAAAACACACAAAGATAAACAGAGATACCTGGAGAGATGGTTTGTCATTCAGCACAGACTCACACGTACACACACAGGAGTGTGTTTCCATAACCTGAGGGGATGTTGAACTGTCAGACAGGATTGTGGAACAAGGCATCAATCTATAGAGGAACCCGGAGGATAAACTGTTCCTCTGGGTCTTCTCTTTTTCACCCCTCTCCTCTCTCACTCACTTCACTCCTGTTTCGCGACACTCGTCACATTCCTCTCCTTGTTTTTTACTGTACTGGTTCACAGCCGTTCACTTAGCTTCAGGCCACATCCACACGAACGCGATTTTTGGTTGAAGCCGCATAAGTGACGGATCTGGATTTTTCGGTGACTGGAAGTATTGTCCTAACTTCAAAATGTAGATGATTCAACCTGCACGCTTTCATGTGGACTTTACGACAGCAGGAGAATTCACTGCACCTTTTCGACCTTCCCTGCCCTCCTGTATTACCCTTACTACCTCCCTTCCTCCCTACTTCTCATCTGGCCTGATAAGAATTGTCTGAGAAGAGGCCTCAGTCACTATTTCCATGATGGAAGTTATCTATCTTATCTACTCTCGTAGTCCTCTTGGTCCTCCTCCTTCCCGTTCCATCTTCTTCACGTCTGGTTTTCCTTCCCTGCTATCTTGACCACTGCTCTTCTTGTATCACATTTTCAGCTCTCACCCTCTCACCCACTCTTGTCTGTGTTACTGTTTTTGTTGCTTCTGTCCGGTGGTAGCGAGTCTGAAATTCCCAGGTCGATCTAGTTGTCCATGTCAAAAAAGATGCATGGATGCTTCTGACGCGTTTTTGCCAAATGCTTAATGTTCTTGCATTTGCAGCAACTAATGTTTTGCTTTGCTTTGCAACATTAGTTAGCTAGTTAGCTTAGCATTGTAGCAACTGTTGATGCTACATTTACTACATAAATGTATCTTCAGATTTCCAAAAAAAAAAAAATAAGTGAATTGTGTTTTATCCATTTTTTATTTTATGTGTTAGATGCCATCTTGCAAGATTGTGGTCAAGTTGATTTCCACATTTCTGACTTTGTGACCACCCTGGAACGTAACACATCACCCACGTGTTAACCCAACTTTTCTTTTCTTGCTCTGACATGCCAGAGATGGTATATGAGTACCTAACGCTGTACAAACCAGTAGCAAGTGGACTTGAAAGTTGAGACAGTCAGTAATTTTGCTTTTCTGACATGTTTCAGAAGCAGCGAGATCACTGCTTGAGCGTGTATGGGCCGGCTGCATGGATGTATAGATGCATGTGCAGGTTGTCTCTGTACATCTTTAGCCTCTGGGCAGTGAAAAGCCACCTGGAAAATGCTGCTTAGAATATGAAGGTGATGGTTATAGGAATGTGTGGTCTGTTATTAGGTACAGTGTTGGTTTGCTTTTCTCTTCCTTTCATTTACAACCCTGTAGTTCTTGCATGGTCCCAAGTGACAGCTTTTTTTGTTGTCTGACAAAAAAGACATAAATACTGTTGAACTCACTAAAGGCAAATAAGTTTCATTTGGGTTTTAGATAAGGAATGTGAGTTTGTGGTGTTTATACAGCAGCACTAGTTAATTTGAGGAACCTGCTGGAGGTGTATAGGTCACTTATCCCTGGGCTTGCTTCGACATTTGCGACTTTGAATGTTGACTATCTCCACCCTTAACCTGAGGCTAACTTCAGACGAGGCGTATCTTTGGGCGTTTATAGCTGTGAAGACTTAGTGAAGTATCAGTCCTTGGTAGATAATAGAGTACTAATAATGAGAAACAAAAACAACAGGACAGAAGATTTTTTTTTTTGTGAAACCATCTTGTGTCACATCACTGTGATTTCATTATTTTCTGTTGTTTTACAACAAAGGAAAATATGCAACAATCTTCACCCCATCATCATTTCAAGAACATTTTGAATCGACCCACATTTTGTAGAGTTTGATTTTCAACCCTGAAGCTCTGAATCGACACATCAATATCAGTTTTAACTGAGCAGTGTTGATTTCAGCCCTTATAATCCCACAAGACACATCTAAAGAGGCATCTTGTTTTAAACAGCGACATGTAAAACCGTCAGAAAATGTTCTCAGTGAAATTCAAGAGGGGTTTTTTGCCTCTAAGGAATCCAGAGCAGAGATTTCTGAACCCCTGGAGACAGAGGGAAAGCAGGAGAAAAAAAATTCATTGTTCCTCAATCAGAATTCAACTTTTTATTTTCTTTATTTTTCCTTCCTGCACCTTCATCCCCTTGACCCTCAGTCAATGACTGTGTTTAGGTTTTTTAGAGGGGGCTTATCTATCATATTAGCAGAGTTATCATTGAAACTAGCTGCATCACAGACGGATGCTTCAAATATATGTAACTGCATTATTAATGATCAATCATTTGTCTCTGACTACACTGATGTGGATTTATATCCACATCAACATCTGTCATTCTGTGAGGGACCTTTGTGAACTTTAATATTGACAGTGTGTTTGAACAAGTGACGGAAAGAGAAGATGAAGAAGAGAGAGTGTGGTATGGATGAATACTTACAGGATAATAAAGAGAGAAAAATAGGGTTCAAGAGAGACACTGAGATTGACTTGGAATGCAAAGAATGGCCTCCTCCTTGGAAGCACACACACACACACACACACGCACACACCAGTTGCCGACAGAGAGAGTTACACTGATACACTGTACAAGAAGTAAATCAACTTTTCACTACTTCTTCTAGGGATTGTGTGTGATCACGACAGCTGCTTCTCAGTCTGGCACCACTGCATCTGCCTGCAGAGACGGATTACACACCGACTGACAGATAACTGACAGATAATAAGTGGAGCCAGTGGAAGCAAAATGAATGGAGAGATTAATGCCAGCCAGGAGTCTTATAAAGGCAGCGTTATTAGGTTTTTACATCATCTGACTCTTAATCATTCACTGTCATCCGATGTAAAAGAGAGTATAACCCTACGACACTGCTGCAGAAAGGCAGCTGATAAAACATTTTAGCCTCATAAAGAAGCTTTAAGACGAGACAGGCGGCTGTAATTTGCTCTGAACATTGCACATCTCAAACGACGTTTGCTTGCGTTGTGTTTTTCCTATTACTCTCCCTTCAAATATGTTTCTCCCCAAACCCACCACTACACACAACGGTCTCACCTGCTTTGTACTTAGTTTAACCTGATGGACAAGTTTTTTTAGATCATGGGTTTAAAGTGATTGTACGAAAGCTGAGCAAAACCCAGAGGAAACAAACCCAGACATAAAGTGAACTAGCTTGACTTTATAAGCGCTAGCCAGCAAAGTTAGATTGAAAGTCAACAGTTTAATAAAAATTAATTTTATTCGTTATACTTTAATCTTTCAAACATTTGTCCGTAGTATTCCACATCTCAAGAGCCGTTTGTTTAGGATTCATGTAGATGAACTGCAAAGGCTGTTTCCATTTGTTGCTAAATCCAGTTGGCGTCATTACGGTAATGATGGACTGACCTTATTGTATGTGCAGACATTTCATATACTGTATAAATAGTTTTTATGAGTGGCAAAGCATCATAATTAGCGTTTTAAGACAGAAAACAACTAAAAAAAATCTGCCAGGGTCTCATTAATAGGAAACGCAGACTTTTAACATCGCAGTTTAGTTTTTTCCCATTTTTTTGTTCAACTTGCCACGTAGCCAGAAAAAGGCGTAATTGGTGATGAATGTAAAAACAACACATATCGATATAACCAGGTTACAAAAACATCAGCAAATTCTCATGAGACTTCTGATAATATTTATTTTGCAAGTATTTAGACATGAACCAAATTAAATAAATAATGATGCCATCTAAAATAAAACAGCTGTGTGACCTTTTGTTTCTCTACAAACTTTGTCTCATATAGTCTCCTGGGGTTTCCTCACAAACATTAACCCTATGGCTTGTGAGTTTTGTATTTAACTGTTTAACAAAGTTTAAGTTGAAGCACATCACTACAGAATAGTCCTTCAGATCTGATCCGTACAGTGACAGATGCAGCTGCAGCCCGGCCCCTACTTTACAACACAGCCGTTATTCCCCGAGCCCGGTCTCTTATCATCTTCTGGTTCTCTCTATCCATCCACCTCTGCACTCATTCCTCTACAAACACACTTTTTTTCCCCTCCACATCCCCAGACGCCAGAATAATCTGCCCATCCGCCGGGCTTACTGTAGAGAAGTATCTCACGCGTCTACACGCAGCAGAACATCTGTCAGGGCTGTGTTGTGTCAGAATTTGTAGTGCGTGTCATTGTAGGAGTGTGCAGGCTTGGATTAGAGACTTTGGCACTTGCTGTGTGGATGGATTTGTCCGTTAGGAGTCAATTTATAGTGCTGTTATGTTAAAATTCATCAATCTTCTGTTAATTATTTTGAAAAACAGGCAGAAGAACTTTTTAACATTCCCAGTATGAAAAGCAGTTTTGGGGGAAGGGACCAATGTGTGTTCTCTAAAGACACACACACACACAGTGTTGCCAGCGATGCCTTTGACTTGATTGGCAGCAGTTCACAGCTCTGTGTTTTCTCTGCTGTGGTTTTCAGACAGGAACATTTATCAGCTGCCCAGCCTTCTCTTTAGCTGTCTGTCTGTCTGTCTGTCACACACTGCGATTCTGTCTAGTGTTTACACACACACACACACACACACACACACACACACACACACACACACACACACACACACAACCGTCCCGCTCTGCTTAGGCTGCCCTTTTGTGGAGGTCATATGGGAACAACCGCTCAACAACTCGTTTTCTTTCTTGCGCGTTTGTGTCTAGTGTTGTGCCCTCTGGAATTACAATTTGTTTGCGTCTGTTATTTTTATTTCTGTATACTAGTCAACATAATATTTTGAACTTATTAATTCATTTTCATTTTTTGTTTAGATTACATTTAGCCCTGTGGAGAGAAGCTTGATATCAAACCAGAGGAATGTTGATTACAGTTTGGTGGGAGTCCAGCCTTTGGACCTTTACGATCTCATCAAAAAAATGAAAGATTTATTTTTTTCTCTTGGACCCAAAAGTTGAAGATTGTTAAAACCAAGTTAGAAGAAATGTATTGTTACATTCAACCAGCTGCCCAATACTTTTATCACTTTAGCTGAAATATATATATATATATACTGATAAAAAAAAAAGTGCACATAAAGCTATGCACCATGTGGATTCAGCTATAGCTACTCTTCCCCTGGTAGTTTCGTGAAATCAGGACCAAATCTTGTCAGATGACGCTTAAATGTGATCTGTCCATGCTTATCTCTCGCTTAGTTGTGTTTGTCCACATGGACGCACCTCCCTCGATCCTTGCTTCATCCCTCTGTCCCTTTGTTGTATATCTCCTGTCTTATCTCCATGGCTACCTGAGGCACCGGGAATGTGGTGCCACCAAGGAATGTGTACAATTATTAAACCAGTCAGGGGCCAGACACACACACACCTGCATTCCTCGCACATATGGATGCACATGTATGTTAGCATTCAGACAGTATAGCCAGCAGATTTAGTTTGAGGTAAAAGCTTCAGGTACTGCTGCATTCGTTCATGCATTACATCTGCTGACTTTGATGGAAAAATAAACTAAGAACTTACTTTTAATTAAGAGTTGTGTCAAGTTTAATATCAGGTGTGGTGTCATTGTTGTTTTTCATTTCAAACAGAGAGCAATGATGACAACGAGAACTAGCTGTGTCCATACTAGCCAAGATCTGATAGGTTCTAAGAGATGGGCCGATGGCTTTATACGTGAATGAGGCTGGAGTCAATAACGGCTGTATGAACGATGCCAGTATACCTCCATGTAAGACAGGCTCTCAAACATCATGTTAGCTTTGTGTTGGCTTCGCAACATTTTCCACAAATACAATTGAAATGTTTGTGTGTTTTTTTTTCCTTTAGAGTGTTTTTTCGTTTTATAATGATCTGAGAACCAGGCCAGCTTCCCTACCGCTCATTTTTGTGTTGGCCTCAGGCTCTTCACGCATCGTTCTTGGGGTCGAGGTACGGTCATTAATGGCCCCGTCTAATACATGAAGTAATGTTTGTGCCTTTCCTTGGCCTGCTAAGTGCACTTTTAGTCCCATGTCTGTGTGCGACAAAGTGGTTTGTAGAGGTCTTTGCTCAGTTCTTGAGAGATAAAAAGCTGCTTTGACTCATAACTTTAATAAAGAGCGTGTAAAGTTTATTCTTGTCTTTTTCAACCTGTATACGTGCTCGCTTCTCTGGTGTTTTCCTTCGTTCTTCTTTGTATTCATCAGTTTCTTCCCCCAATACTTGACCTGCTCCTGGCGGCCTGTTGCTATAGTAACAGCAATTTGATTGATAGGTCTGCAGGCAATTCAGGGGGGCTGACCTGGGAGGCCGCCACTAATCCATAAATCCTGCCGAGGTGTGTGTACGTGTTGGGGAATAGGGGTCAGCACAACCTTTTGTTGAATCTGTGTGTGTGTGTGTTTTTATACCAGGCAACAGACTGGCTCCCACCGAGACCTGGAGACAGAGCTGAGAGGGGAAGCTGTTGGATTTTTACTTTGGTGGTGACCAAAAGTATTTGATGCAGGGAAAAGCTTTGCAAAACTGAATCGCAGTTACTCTCCTTTTATCATAATCCAGCACAGAATTTATATCCTCTCAATTAGCTGCTAGGACAAAAAACTGTCTGTTTGGTGTCATGAGTGACGAAGTGAAAATCCAGCAGACATCCCTACAAATCTGACCAGATAACTCTACAAATCAAATCAGAGGTTTTAGTTCAGGGCTGAACACCTGAGTTCCCTGCATGTTCAGACATGTGTTTTCGGTTAGAAACCTCTTCAGTTCTGAACTTTGGGTTACTCCCTGAGCAGGTCAAACTTTAACCCTGGAATCAGAGGAATGCTTCTGGATTTTTCTTTCAATATCATTTCCCCCCTGAGGGATGTTTAGAGGCCTAGGTTTTTGTTTTCTATCCTCTCTTACAGAATCGACATGAACTGCACGGTAACACGGAACTTTAAAAATATAGCGAAAGATGACGAGAAAAACAGTAATGAGTAAAATATTAAAGAAGTGAACTAGAAAATGTGATCAATCTTATTCCAGCTTATCAGTCTTCATCAGACAAACTTGATGCAGCCCCTCTGAGGCCCTGTTAAAAAAAGTACAAATGATCAGACAAATGGAGATGGATGAACTCTCCTCGGTAAGAAGAAAAGATGACACGCACCTCCCTCATCACTATCCCCCTTTCATCAGCGCAAACACAATCATCTGCCATTCCACAGTGACGGAGCAGTACTAGTTTTTGCAGGTCTGTGTGTGTGTGCAAGGCGCTTGGTGTTTGTGTCCTGGTTGTGCTGTCGTCACCTCTGACTGAGCTGCCTGTCAAAAGGAGGAAGTCTGGGGATCACGGCACTCAGACTCCACTGATGGATGATCAAAGAGTGTTTTTAGCACAGCTACAAATTTGTCTCTTGAACAAACTATGGATCTCATACAGACAAAACTATTCCCAGGGAATTTTGTTGCATAGTCCCATATGTTGAAGTACCACCATTAGATTGTTGCTACATCCTAATTTTCAAAGAAATCCACAGCGGTGCAAATGATATTTCATTGTGTTGTCAAATATTACTGTAATATACAGTCTGTCTGCAGGTTAAAAGCTTTTCTTTCACTTAATCTTTTATTAATTTTATTTATATACATGTGGCGAACCAATATCAACCATCAATCAATTCAATGTTGAAAAGCCAGCAGCTGTTTTCTGTTGAAGGTGCTTGTGTGTAGCTGCTGCACTGCTGTGGAAGTTGACGTCTTTTTCAAGTGTTTTCTCACACCTTCACTTCATCCCTTTTAGGATAAAGTCATGTTATTGCCAAAATTAGGATGAACGTACACACTGAGACATAATTCCATTCACATCCTCCCATGTCCATTTCCATTGTTGAAGACCTGCTGAAGTTTCACATCGGATATTTTGCGACTAATCAAATTCACAAATGAGAGGGGAAAAAAAACACGGTAATCAAAACACCTCAACCTGTGTTTTTTTTCTGATCGTATCCCTTCCTCTTCATTCTCCCTCTCTAATGAAACACAACTTCACTCCAAAAGAGGAGGTATCAGGGGACTAACGAATGTTTTAGCATCATGCGCTGCAGTGAGACTGAAATCCTCAGGACTGAGCGCTTTTATCAGGAGTGCTTGAGCTCAGTGTCACTTTTATTCCAGAATTAAATCAGCACATACTCTAGTTAAACTGGACTGTCAACACGCTGCCTCTCTCTTTCTCCAACACACATACACGGAGGAAGTGACTGTTATTAATGAATAATATTATTACATGCGTCACTGTGTTGTTTCAGTGTGCTCTGTTTCTACTGGGGAGCGATTCCAAGGCCGTATACAGACACAGCTGAACCGTTCTGTCTTTCCGTCTCTGCCCATGAGAGCAGTTTGTCATCGCTGTCTAAGCAGCTTCAGGGCCTTTCAGGAAATGAACGAGGGATGACAGGTGAAAGAGTAAAGGCCTGCACGTGGCCAGCTGAAAGCAGAGAGCCTGACTCGGTGTGTTTGATGGAGCATCTGGTGCTCATTAGAAATCACCTTTGTGACAGTAACTCGTAACATAACATGTAACAGGACCTAATAGATTAGATGTACCGTAGTTGGTTTTGACATGAAGTCTCCTCGGAGGGGAGAGGTTTTACAGGTCAGCTGTTCAGGTCACTGCGATGGTTGATTGTTTTTATCACTAGCTGACCGCTGACTTTTCCTTCGCACCTCAGTTGTCTGTTGCTCTTCATCAGTATGCCTCAGTTCATATTACCATTTGTTTCCTATTGTTATTCTTATTATTTTCATTTATTTTTTTTACATTTAATCCTGATTACTTTTCCTTCCTCCTCCTTTCTGTTCCTGTGTTTGTACCTTAAAAATGAATCTCAACAGACGACTCGTGCTTTTTATAACTAATGATCAACGATGATTTTCATGTGAATTTCTTCTTCTCTTGTGTCTCTTGTGCAGCTCTTCCATGTGGCCTACGTGTTGATCAAATTTGCCAACTCTCCCCGTCCAGACCTCTGGGTTCTGGAGAGATCCACTGACTTTGGGCAGACCTACCAACCCTGGCAGTACTTTGCCTGTGAGTAGAAGTACACATTCACGTACTGTACAACATGTGTTATACATAACATGTCTTTGACTCCAAATGTAGGATGTAAGGACTAAATCAAGTTAGATTCCATCATGCTTACCTAACCTCCCCCGAGGCTCCCTCTAATCTCGGTGTTGAACAGCATCCCTGAGGGCAGGGGGCAGAAGGGATTGGGGGTAGGGGGGGCTTACATCACACTGATGCCAGCTGATTGGCTGTGGCAGCTGTCAGTTGAGGTGGGCTGTGGGGGAATTCCAGGAATGTTCGCCAGCAGGTCACAGCCTGATTTTTACCTGATTAAACGAGGTATAAGCAGACGTGCCTTGGGTCTGTGTCTGTGTCTGTAGATGTGTGTGTGCGCAGTGTTTAATGATATGCCATTCATTAGTATTATTGAAATCTACTTCAGGTGCCTCAAATGGAAGTGGAAGATAAATAAATTAAATCTTGACAGTTTGATGGGCGTCATTCATTGTAAATACATTTTGCATCCATGTGGATGTTACTTAGACATGTATCATCCACCTGGACCAGACCAGACACCTCCACCACATAGTAATGACACACTCGGTGGCAGCAGCCATCCCCAGCAGGATGCAGCCTGACACAGACACACACATATAAATGGTTTAGGAACAACTCAAAAAACATGGAAAACAACACAAAGTATTGACCTGGCCTCCAAATTCACTAAATCCCAACTGATCAAGTATCTGTGGGATGATCCACAGAGGCCCCTCCCCTCAACCCATAGGACCCAAAGACCCCCACTAACAACATCCTGTTTCCAGACACCACAGGACACCCTCAGAAGGATCATGTCCATTCTCTGATGAGTTATAACTGTTTTGGAGGCACAAGGTCATAATGTTGTGGCTGATTGGTGTATGCCAGAATACTCACATGAGCTGTGTCTCTTAGGTTATTTAAATCTGATCAAGAAGCCTAAAATCTATCGAATAACGTGAACATTTATTTACACAAATAGGTAAAAAAAACTTGAGTTTTGAAAGTACTGTCAAATGTGTGCTGAGAAGTTCAGCAAGTGTTCTTAAAATATTGGTTTGGTTGGTTTATGCACACCTGAACAACAATACTTATCCAGCTCCTGAAGAAAGTTTTTGAAGCCCAGTGTGGTGGTTCCAACCGTCGCTGTCTTTCCAGTGACTCTACCTTACTCTGTGGTTAAGTAAATGGTCAAAGAGGTGAGGAGTGTGAGTGGATGGCACAGAGGCAGACGGCTTCCAAATCTGATTTACTGCAAAGTTTGACATTTTAACATAGCAGCCTATAGGGATAAACCCACCACCCATACTTGCCTGGAGCTGAATGTCAGATTGCGCACTTTCAAAAGCCAAGTTCATTTGACAAACACCAGCAAGAGCTCGTTCACAGTCGGTCCTCTGGTGTCAAGAGAAACTCAAATGAAGCTTAACTGGACCAACTTCAGTCGCTAAATATTTTAGCTTATTCAGAAAATGACTTCAATGTGAAATGTAAACCTGTGCACTGTGCAGCTTTGACAAAGAAGCTGAGCTCTTCTCCAACACGAAACCCAAGGGTCTGTTTTTTTTTTTAGAGAAATGTGTAATATGCAAGAGTAAATGAGCGTTGGCCTCAAAGCTGTAAATCTCATGACTATGTGCGCTGCAGCTGGCACTGACTTACGCAAACACTCCAGTACATTTGGAATTGGCATCCTGACATTTTAAAATCACCCTCTCCTCCTCTTTGTCTGGTCTGTGCCGAGGACAAGTCTGAGATTAGGTGAAACGAGGAATGTACGCTGTGTCTTCTTGAAGTCACAAACTGCATAATAAAAGCATACATAGTAAAGTGAAGGCTGGAGCTGCTGTGGGATTTGCTCACACTTGCAGAGATAATGGTCAGGGGTATGTTTGTATACGTTTGTATGAATGCAAATTTTATATCTTTCGATTTCATAAGTTGCAAATACGTGATTGGAACTTTTGGGGCTAAAAGTGAACTAATAAATAAGAAAATGTTTCTTTGAAAGCTCTTTACCTTTGAATTATAGTTGGTGTAGTGAGAGGAAGCTGTTCATTATGCGCTCCAGCTGTTTGTGAGACTCCAGCTGAGGTGTATTTAAGGAAGTCTGTTAAGGAGGAAAAAGCGCAGACCTCCACCAAATAGAGCCTCCTGTAATTATCACACTGAGATGCGTCATTAAGATGCCATAAGTTTCAAGTATGTGGTTGTAAATGATTATAACCTTTTCTCTCCCTTTCTTTGCCTTTCCCTCCATTTGTGTGTGTGTGTAGCCTCTAAGAGAGACTGTATTGAGCGTTTTGGACAGAGGACCATTGAGAGAATCAACAATGACGATGATGTTATCTGCACCACCGAATATTCACGTATAGTGCCGCTGGAAAACGGAGAGGTAAGGGCGTCTGCATATTAAAATCATACATTTAATGCCTAAAACCCAAAGTTGTACAACACAAACATTCAATGGGAGATGTATCTATTGACGTGTTGTAAACAGAAGTCCAGTCTTCAGTGCTTCCTGCCCTTTACCGGTCTGTAATGTGTGTGCGTTAGCTGCTAACATCTTCCTATCTCCCTCAGATTGTGGTGTCTCTGGTGAACGGTCGTCCCGGGGCCTTGAACTTCTCCTATTCGCCCGTGCTGAGGGAGTTCACCAAGGCCACCAACATCAAGCTCCGCTTCCTGAGAACCAACACGCTGCTGGGACACCTGATGGGCAAGGCGCTCCGTGACCCTACCGTCACACGCAGGGTAAGACAGCTCAGCAAATCTGTAACCAGGCACTGGGTGATTTATATTCTGACTTGTTTATATATGACCGACTTCATTTTCAGGGTTCTCAATGTCTGACACCATTTAACATTTCAAAGAGCCTTAAAAGATTGTCACTGTTAAACCCAAGATGCAAGATTCTGTCTGAAAGGTGGTGGTGTTTGTTGAAACATCAGGACTAATTCTGAATTTGAAAGGAATGTTGAAAGGTGTGATCTTTAGGCAGAATTAATTACTGACTTTCGATGCTAGAGAAAAACTAAATATTGCCCCTTATGGTATGTGAGATACATGAGATTAGTATTATCTTCTCATCTTCTTAAATTACTTTAGCCAAGAATAAACAATATTATGCACCTTATTATAGTACATTATAGTGAATTCTTTACAAAATAGATGTCAAATATAAAAACACATCTAAAAACTCTCCTAAATCATACATTGGCTCTGTGTTAAAATCCATTTGCATATTTTGGTGTTGTGAAGTGATGCAAATAAGTTGTATGTGAGTATTTCGTCCTCCTCCTTTTTACATGTGTTGGATTGCACTTATTTTTAGAGGCAGAAGACTATTGTTGAAGCTCTCTTTGTAACAAACAGTTTGTGTAGTTTTACAGAAAGAAAATGGACCACCAGAATTAGCTTTGCTCTTGGTCAGACTTAGATTTACTTTTATTTATACATTTATTTATTTAAAAGAAGGACATTTCACATTGATTGACATGATTTCTAAGGAGAATCACGCAAAAGTGCCAGCTATAGTCATGCAGGCTAATTTTCATCAGGTTGATGGTATTAAAAAGGAAACACAGATGCACAGAAGCTTATGACATACAAGAACAAAGAAAACAAGACAAAATCAGAAACAGATAAAAAGTGACAGAAAATTAGCACATTAAATCACATAGAATAAAAATATAGCAGTCAGTAGGGCATATGTATTCAACATGGGGTCCGCAACCCCTAGGGGGTCCATGGAGGTAGTGCAGAGGGGCCGCAAAACATTTGGTTGATTAGACATTTTGTATATATATATTTTTTTTATTTTTCCCCAATAAATTCTTTTTTTTTAAATAAACATTAACATGAATCCAACATATTTTAGTTTAGTTACTTAATCTCTCATCTGTTTGGGGGTGCTTGGCGTTGAAGTACCCTGCAGCAGAGGATTAAGATGGAATATGAGTACAGTGTGAGTACAGTATTAAAGTATATTTTCACCTAATTGCCCCACTCCAGCTTCATTTTTATCGTGCAGACATGATTTTGTAATGTGACTGTAGACAAAACATCAAATGGATTCAGCATTATTACTAAAAACCTCAAAGAACAGAATCACTTTGATGATAAATGATGACTCATGCCTGGTTATCCTTGATCTCTGCAGTACTACTACAGCATCAAAGACATCAGCATCGGAGGACGCTGCGTGTGTAACGGACACGCTGAGGCCTGCAACGCCAAGGACCCCATCGACCCCTACAAGTAAGATGCAAACATGTACCCAGATTTCAAAACACTATATAAACTGTAGACGCGCGCACCCAATCTGAAAATCTTGACATGCAGCAAACTAACGCAGACTTGGTTTATGAGGTGTGTGTGTGTGTGTTTGTGTCTCCAACTGAAGGACATGAGCAGACGCCACAGCTTATAAAACAGAATTATGTTATTATGCTGACTTACAGACGTGTGCCTGCAACAGTACACACACGCACACATTTAAACACACCGCAAAGAGCATGTTACTAAACTCAGCCCCAAGCTATCACCTGGCAGTGGTTTCATTTGGTGCCAGTGCTGTCTGTATTTCCAGGGTGAGATATACCTGCATACCTGCAATGCAAATAAGATGGCACGATTTGTTACAACATGCAATCCTGCTAGAAAACAATGGGTAACCCTTGCATTTAATCAAGTCAAAAATGTGACTACGCGGCTAGTGTGCAACTTGTTAAGGTGAAGAAATGTCTTTGACAGTCAAAGATGTTGCCAAGTCAAAGTCAGTCTGTGAATGTGGAAGTGACACAATTGTTTCCATTGGTGTGAAAGCCAGAAATCTACTATCAACATGACATCGGACAATATTCTCTGTCAGTGAAATGTTGCTCTTCAGGTTCATTCGGTTCAAATTTCAAATTCAAAAATTGGGTTAGATGTTAGGGTTAGTTATTGAATAAAGTCTGAGCGAATTCAGCGCATCTAGTCTGAAATTGATTTTCTTAATGATCAGACTAACAAACATCCATGAGAGAAATTTCGGTGGACAAATTGTACATGAACAGTGTTTCTTCAACATGATTAAAATCATTCTGACCAGAGATTCCAACTAAACCGACTTACTGACACTCAATGAAATGATCTGATCAGGCCAAAACAAAAGGGATAAGAACTATTTTTCACCGTGGAGCTTCAGATTTGCTTGAAATGTAACAGATAAGCAATTTGAGAACAAGGTCAGACACAATAGGAGACAAAGAAGGAAGAGCTGGGAAACTGTCTCATGGGAGATAAACAGCTTAGATGCTGAGAGGAAGAAGAGAAGGGAAGACTTATATTGTGATTGCAGCCTGCGAAAAAATAAACTTCCTGTCCTTCATTCAGTTTTATTGTTGAGACAAGATATAACTTGTTTTAAGACACATGTATGTCTTGTGTCTGAGAGGGTTTCCAGATAAGTATAGGTCCTCGAGGACTGAAAGTAGTGATTTGTTTAATAGTACGCATGTCACTTTTTATTTTATTTTTTTCAGTGCATAAGCTGGAGTGTGCAGCTCCCTGGGGGCCGTGGATTTGACAATAAGCCGTCATTACTGTGTTAAATCCACCATGAGTCATATATATACACACAGACACACAAAGAGGACTGAAGAGCCACATATCCGCCCATTTGTTCTGTCTGTCTCCTTGCATGTGCACACATGCAGTTCTTCTGTATGTCACTGTTTTTTTTTTTCCTTACTGACAAACGCTAACAGTTACCCACACACACACATCCTGGAGTTATCTAAGCTGTGGTGTGATTGACAGCAGATAAAGACACCCAGGTGGCTCTATTTTCCGTTGTGCATTTGTGAGACATTACATCTACTAAAACATAAGAAACTATTTCAGGTTGTTCTACGCCTTTCGTACGTGTGGATGTGGCTGCAACTGCAGTGATTTTATTTTAAAAGTTTTTGCAGATCCCAATTTTACGTCTTTAAATACTGTAAATACTTTAAGTACTGTATGGCTGGTTACAGACTATGATTCCCCTAAAATGACTGAATGAAGATGAATGTTTTCAGGTCTGCTTAAAGCGTTGGGTGAGGAATGCAAAAGTAAACAATGTGGGTTTTAGATGTGATGATGGATAATCCTAAGGGCACCTTTTATGCACATTTCCTTACCAGAAGTAAGAATGATCTACTGAGATGTTAACTAGACCAGTCGTTCTTCAGTTCAATGCAAAGGTGTGCCCAAGCTAATGGTCCTTGTTGTCCGTTTGATGCCGTTCTACTATATTAACATGGTTTGTTGGCCTGATTGGTTGGTGTTAAGCTGGATGTGCGCTGATGTGCAAGAGAAAGTCTTCTTTTACAAACCATGTACTCAAACGTCTTCTCTCTTTTCTACGTGGCAGTGATTTCAGTAAAAATAACTGTCGTTCAACATATATCTGCTCTAACTCCAAAGTGAACTGAGTGGTATGAGTTGATCCCATGGGCAGTACGAGCCGCTCACTTACAATCTCCATGGTTTGAAGTAGACAAAGAGACAAGCCAAACATCCCCAACACAATGGTGTGCAAGTATAAACATCGTATACAAGGCCACATCTAGGCTGCTGCAGAAATATAAACCATGATTTAGGAGGTAATACTCTGTAATTGATGATTCATCTAATCACCTGCTATTATTTCTGTTGAAAGCGTTGGCCCTTTCCCAACAGGTTCATAGGTTGTTCTGTGTAACAAACCATCACATCAGGTTATACAGCAGAAATATTACTGTGCTTTTACATGAAATTGTATAAACATTGATGGTAATTTTTGTAAGCCTATGAGGCCTCCTCAGCTCTGATTATGAGTCAAATTATGATGATGATGATGATGATGATGATGATGATGGTGGTGATATAACTGAAAATCAGCTGTAGTTACAGCACTGTTTTAATGGGCAACAAGCCAAAATACTGACGTAGATAAAGACACAGTGTCAGTTCAACAGACTGGGAGACAATAACTTTTACAGTGGAGATATGCACAAGTAAAGGGTAGACATGGGGAAAAGAATGAGTGATCATTTAAAAATGGATGAGTCATAAATGAGATCATAAAAGTCAGCGTCCATATCTGTGTGACGTGGAAGAAATGAAAATGATACATGAAGTGAAAATAAGTCTTCAGAAAAGACAGATACTGCTCATTTATTTTGTTGGCTGCTTGCGCCTGTCTACAATTAAGACCGAAATGGATGTGATCTTATATTTTGGCTGTTGGCGCTCTGATGTGTTTGTTCTTTTGTGCAATCACTACACTAGTACACTACAGAGAGGAGAGAGAGATGTTTTCATCCTTTACCCATTTTAGTTTGACACTTAGCAGTTGTGCGGAAGAAAAATGTATTTGATTCTGAGGATGATATTAATTAATAAATTGACTTTATATTGCTGCAACCTAAGTGAAGAAAACTCAGCTACACCCTCCATAATAACACACTCTGTGTTTTGTGGCCTTTAAACTGCAAACTGTGTTCCGGTCGAGATGATTTCATCGGTGCAGCTGCGGGTCGAACCGTTCAGTCACCTGCTGCCTTTAAACACATACCTCCAGTCATCAGGCCCGCTGTCGTCTTCAACACACCTGCTTGATATAGCAACGTCAAACAAAGTCCAGCAGTGATGTAAGTTCTCGGTTAAAGCAAAAAGCCCGCTGCTCTGCATTCCTTCGCTCTGACACAAACCAGACAGTGTATCTCCAAACGCTTGATGAGGTCAGGAGGGATTTATTTGAATTCCTTATCCTGTCTTCCCATTAATCAAACACCTGCCTCCAGGAGACAAGTGTAAATAGAAGCCGTTCTGTGTTCATTCTTTCAACCTTTATTCATCTAATTGTAAGACCATTGGAGACGTGTTGATGATAATTTAAACCACATTGCAGGATTTATCCACATTCTTGTTCTGTTTCTCCAGAATGACATGTTATTGCAGCTCTAATTGTTTGAATGCCAGCAACAAATCAGAGACATTATTTGAAGAATAATCCAAACAGTTTGAAAGGCTGTGATTTTCAGCATTTTCTATTGAGCTTAATAAATCTTTCGCATAGGAAACATGACGATGAGTCACAAATCAAACACTGAAGTTCAGTCTGATCTGTACCAGCTTTGAGCTCTCTGTTAGCTTTTACCAAAGTATGTCTAGACTGTAGCTGATTAGGAATAGCCTCTCTTTCAACCACCTTCATTTTGTTTGGAGGAATATGAAGGTTGAAGATAGGATAAAGAGCAAGAGTCCTACAGAGTCTTGAAGGTTTCAGGTGGTAGACAGGTCCACAAATGTCTGATTTACATGTTGTTTGTCTACAGTATCTTTATAATCTTTACAAATTTGGAAATAAGATTACATCTCACATGAAAGCACCACCTGACATCACTGCAAAAGGAATGTGGTGTGAACATATTGCAGAGTGCAGTTGGTCTAATTGCATAATGCTTTCTAATATGAAGGGACAAAACAATGATAAGAGGATTTATGTGCTCTGTTCTCAAAGGGTCATACAGTACTGTGGAATCACACGGCATATCTTTTTCTGCACTTCCTTCCTCCTTTTCTTGATTTTACCCACACTTCAGTAACTCTCATAGGAAGAGACCGTTTTCCTCTATTCAGTTTCAGACTCACTTACACTTAAACACACACACACACACCAGCCATGCTGATGAGTAACCCAGATGTAGCCTCACCTCTCTGAGCTGTGATCCTGAACTGAAGGTGATGCAGCAAAGTGAAACCAAATGGTGCGAATCAAGCGGGCATCTGGCAGCAGTGTGATCCAACATGACGTCTACCAAGATTCCCAACAGTCCTGTACAAACTCGTTTGCTAGTGTCCCTATTTTATTAACGTCAACACTTATTGCTACTTAATTCTTCCTTTTATGCATCAGTAAGTTTGGGTGCAGCATCTGCTCAAACAACAGTTACATTATGGATGGTGTTTTAGCTGCTGTGGCCTGTAGAGTTCATTATACACTGTAACACCTACAGAGCATATAAAGGTATGTTTGCTCATATAAAGCCTCTGTTTGCTTTCCTGTTTCACCACATTATTCACATGACGTCTGCGGTATGAACACATTCAGCTGAAGAGAGAACAAACTCCAGCCTTTCTTACCTTTCACATGAATTTAATCTAGAATATTTAAGTACAGTAATTATAGTTTCACAGGTATGATCGTGTCATCCGGTTTTCTCTCAAGACGTGATTATCAATGTGTTTTGTTCTCTTAATCTCCTGAAATCCCTTTAATCCCACTAAAAGGGAGTGAAGTCGAATGGTCCTGGTTCAGGAGGTGTATTTAGGTTAACTCTGCTCTCTTGGGGTTACTCATCACCAGCCTGCAGACGCTTTGTTAAACTGTCATATAAATTTTCATGGCGGCATAAACACTTTCAGTATAAACATGTAACTCAGGACGCACATAGAATGAAACGCACACAATTAGAACTATTAGGATGTCTCGCTGTATTTTCAAGTTGGCTTAATTATACGTCGTTATGTTTAAAGATATTTTACATGGCAGTCAACTAGTTCTGCAACAGACTTCACAGTCTGAAGATGACTTAAGTTGGCCTTAAGTCTTGAGTCGGCACGGAGGAAAGTGAAAATGAAATAAGAGGAGACATTCCTCCGTGTGAGAACTGGCGTGCCAAGCTGTGTGTGCAGATGTGCAGATGTGCATGCATGTAAGCAGACTTTAGAAGAATTTATACACATCTTTTTCTTACAGCAACATTTGGGCCTCCAGAGATATTACAAACACACGCTGCTCTACACGTGTCTGCCCCAGGGCCAGCCACAAATACTGACACAGATGACGTGAGGTCACTGTATGTTGAATTTCAAGACATCCCCACTTCAAACACACGCCTCTCTGTCTGAGCTCTGCAGATTTAAACGCAGACTCTGGACAGTTGTTGTGATCATCGTCATCTTTACTATCTAGACTGTAACGTTCAAGTTTAAGGACAAATTTTCAGATGAGTTGTTTGTTCTTCTTCTTCAAACCAGCGTTCAAGTCAAGGCAGTGTCATAATAGCAGTATTGAAGCATAAAAACCATTATTTCAACAAACTGCACTGCGTCATCCATGAGCCCTCATCTACAGTATGTGAATGTACTTATTATACCAAACCCCCCAGGTTCACAGTTAACAATCAAAACCAGGAAGTAGTGTATTGGGTGGAAACCCTCCATTGAAAGTCATTTCCTAAAATGCTTGAACGGAGCTGACTTCCAGGGAGGAAAGGAAAAGGGGATGGAGAGCCAGAGAGTTAGAGGAATACACAAAGGAGAGTTAAATAGTGTGTGTGTAAGAGAGACTGACTGAATGAATGAGTGAGTGCCACAGTAAAGGTGAAAGCTGGAAACACAATACAGAGACGTGTTATCAGCTCAGGACAGAAAGGCTTTAGAAAGACCTTGAAACTGTTAACATACAGTTTCAGTAGGAGCTTATTTCTAAACACCACGTGTATGTGAATCCAAACAGGTCATACCACTCACTTATTTTGTTGTAGTGTAGGTGAGGATTCTAGCAAAAAAGCAGCACCTTTTTTCTCTCAATGTGCAATTTGATGTTATCAGACCTTCACTTTATCTGCCTTTTTTTTAAATAATTCACTCTAATTTCAATAATAATCCTGAAAAACTTTCAATCAGAAAAACCTTTTCTTTGTAATTGTAAGTTATATGTTTTAAATTCAGGTCTGTTTTATTATCTTGTAAGGATCATGTAAAGCCCCCTTAAATATGTTCTTGTTGTAAGTGATGGGAAAGCAACATCTTGTCAGAAGTATATTAACGTTTTAGTTTGCTTAGTATTTGTGGTTCCTGAAACTGGACTGGAGGACTAGTGGTCAAATAAATAACTGATATCAGGCTACTGTAAACAGATGAAGGAATGACATATTAGAGGATTTCCCTGATCCTTTTGATCACGCTTCTCTTTCCCGTGACTTGCCCTCTGCGGTTGTCTCTTTTTGACCGGTTAAGAGATGAGAGAATAGGGTTAAGAGTTTTTTTTCTCCCTCCCTGCTGTGTTTTGGCCACACTCTGCAGGCAGCAGGTTTACTGCCTAATCCGATTAAAAGATGGGGTGAAGCAGTCAGCCTCTGTCGGTGAAGGAGAAAGATTAACTCTTTCATTGTTGGCGGGCCTATTTCCACTTTCATCTGTTCTCCCCGTTCCTTTTTCATTTCCTTTGGCCTTCGCGTGTGATCCGAGTGTCAGTGTACGAGCAGAGCAATGTGAACTTCTGAGGAAAGATCAAATGACGTCTTTACCTTAAACACTGAGTTGAGGAACTGTAGATAAACACCACTGCATATTTAGGCCGTTTTGTGTCTGTGTGTTACGATTCTATAGTGTCTCTTTTTTGTTTCTGACACCATTGCTGCTGGTTGTTCTTGTTTACAGGTTACAGTGCGACTGCCAGCACAACACCTGCGGCGTGTCATGCGACCAGTGTTGCCCCGGATACAACCAGTTCCCATGGAAACCGGCCACAACCTACAGTGCCAACGAGTGTGAACGTGAGTGTAACGCACACTCACTTAAGCCTATACATAAGATTTCATGCTCACTCACACACACACAGAGTTCAATCACTGATCTCTGCAGAGGAATGTGTTTCATGTGTTGGTTCAACAGAACTTGTTGGCCTTAATTTAATGAAGCAGAACAGATGCATAAGCTGCAGGGCTGCTGTTCACTTTCTTGATACTTTTCTAACGTGCACGTTTGGATTGTGCCTTAGGAGAATGCTTCAGACCGTCTGGATAAATATGCATGAACCTGTATTTTAAATGTCTCAATCCTTTCTCCTGCACCAATAACACTTGTTTGTTGTTAATAGTAATAATAATTATATTAACATAGATATTACAGTTCTAATATTGATTTTCAATATTTGTTTACCTATTACCCTCATTAACAATCTGCAACTACCAGCACGTGCCTATCAACTAATGTTGGTTACTTATTGTAACCCTAGTTTCAGTGAGTATACCCTAAGGAGTACCCTGCTGTCTGTGCTTGTGTAAAATGTGCTGTGCTTTGATTCTGTCAGTCTCTCATACTCTTTCCTGTTCAAGTCTGCCGGGTTGAACTTGTTGTTATCAAACTCTCTGGTTATATTTACATGTGAGAGCCGTCTCTTATCAAAGCCGTAGTTATATTTAACGTGGGGTCACAATGGTAAAAAGTTCCCTGAAGGTCAGCATGGTACGAGCAACACTAGAGAGAGAGAGGGAGGTGTATGTCTGAAGGTTTTCTTCAATATTTAACAGCCGGAGGAGGCTGAATGACAGTGTCCCCATTGCTACAGGAAGTCATTCAAGACATGAGGTGACGCATTGAAAGACGTGAATTAAGATGTGGTACATGAAATGAATGAGGCACTGTTTTGGAAGGGAATGTAATGGGAAGTCAAGATTTATCAGCCTCCACTGCTTTGAGATTGAGAATTTGTAGTTTTTCAAGGCTAAATGTCATCTTGTAACTTCTATAGCTCCCTCTCATAGCTCCCTCTCTCTGGTAGGACATAGTCCTGTTGCTAGGCTGTGACTGAAGATCGGAGCAATATCATCAAACAGATCTCATCTTGTACAGAAAACCCTGGCATCATGTTTCATGATTGAGATGACGGATCTACCACGAATAATCACACACCCGAATCAGTCACAAGCTGCTGAGTTAATCTCTACTTGGTTGTTCACTGCACTCACTCCTTGCTGTGGATATGATTTTGTGGGGTTATTTTCCTCAGCTGTGAGAAAACCACTCAGCACTATCAGGCTGCTGTTGGAGCTGGAGGATAAGAAGCGCTGGTTTATTCAGCTGGCACCTCTCAGGCGCTGAGAGTCTGATAAGAACACAAAGCTATCGAGGTTTCAGTGACTCTGTAGGAAGTGTAAAGGTCCGTCTGGGCTTTGAACTTCCATTCTTCTTAAGTACACAGCTCTCTTTCTTTGATTAAGTCAAGAGATGTATGGGATCTTCTTACTTAGTGTTTACACGTAAGTTCAAGGGGACAGTCGGTTTCAAGAGGAGGGATGACTAAAATTTTAAACTTTGATTTTTGTGTTCTCTTCAAACCGTATGTGAAGTACGGCACATGCTACAGCCATAGCATGTATACTATGTAGGGGACTGCTTTAAGGATAAATAAAACAAACCCTGTGAAGAGATTTGACCATTCTGTAATCAGACATCTCCAAAAGCCATTGCAGGAAATAATGTAGTCTCTGTGGTTCTATTAATCACAGCTTCTCTCTTTTTGATTTGTTTGGAAACAAACATGTGATTTGTGATCCTCAGCCGTGTGTAATCGCCCACATTAAATGAACACCTGCCAGAGGAAACAGAACAGCAGCTATGTTTGAAGTGACTTCACAGAGCTAACTGAGATTCATGTATGATGTGGTTTCAGCAGGTACCACTACTACCACTAAATTAAACTGCTCCACTGATTAGTAACTTCTGACTAAGCCTGGGTGCTTTTCCTTCTCTGATTTTCTTTCTTTCTTGTTTCTCTTTCTTCTTCTCCTGCTTCTTATCTCCTCACCAGAGGCTGTTTTTACCTTCCAGGTGAATCTTTCTTGACACTTTGTTGTGGACATTGGTCCAACTGTGCATTGTGTTTTTCACACAAGGAAGCTGGAAACACAATACAGAGAGTTGTTATCAGCTCAGGACAGAAAGGCTTTAGAAAGACTTTGAAACTGTTAACATACAGTTTTAATAGATTTGTTGTAGCATGGATAAGGATTCTAACAAAAAAAAACTATATAATTTGTCTGTCAATATGCAATTTGACATAATTAGACCTTCACTTTACCTGCATTTTATTTTTTTTTATCATTATTTATCAATTCACATCAGGATAGATACAATTCTTCCACATTTTTAATGCTTGTTTGAGCGCTTATAGATATGAAAGATAAATCACCTTAAAAAAGAATCTGAAAAATCAACATAAGGAAGATATGTTATGAAATAATATTGTTAATAAATTGGACATTGAGCCACTGAAATGTGTCTCATCCGGGAAATAACCATTCACTGTATTTCTGGAGCTTTCAGCCGCATGTCAAACAGAGTAAACTTGGTCTGTTGTCTCCCCTTAAGTCTCACTTTAATTTAGTTTTAGTAATATTAGTCTGTAATTGTTTCATAATTACTCCATGGTGTCTGTTTCTTGTTTCACGAGGGTGTTTTCCATTTTGCCTTTCAGCTTGTAACTGTCACCGTCACTCATTTGACTGTTACTACGACCCCGAGGTCGATCAGAAGAGAGGGAGCCTCGACATCCACGGCCACCACAGAGGAGGGGGCGTCTGTCTCAACTGTCAGGTAATGGACATTCATAAGATTTGTGAAGCTGTGTGTGAGAGCATCTGGTTGCAGCCACGATGAGGCAAAACTGACGGAATCTTTCCCTCTTAGCATCACACCACCGGAGTTAACTGTGAGCGCTGCATCCCCACCTACTACAGGTCACCTGACTACGCCATCGACTCCCCGCTGGCCTGCTCCCGTTAGTTACAACTGATTATAAATAATAATAGTAAAGAAACATTTCCTTGTTCACAGTAACAAATGTTAAGGAATGTACCAGTTATCTATATTTTCCTCCTTCCCTTTGTCTTGCAGCCTGCAACTGTCAGTCAGAGTTCACAGATGGTACCTGTGAGGATCTGACCGGACGTTGTTTCTGCAAACCAAACTACACTGGGGACAACTGTGACTCCTGCGCCAGCGGCTTTATCAACTTTCCTCAGTGTTACCGTGAGTTACAGCAATCAAAACCTCAGTGTCCAGATAGACACTAGAACTGCCTGGGAAAAATGAATGCAGATTAAAATCAAATCGACTTTTTAAATGATTTTCCTTGTTTCTGATCTCTGTCTCTCTCCATCTCCATCAGCTATCCCCACCTATCCTACCAACAACAACAATGGTGAAGCCAAACCGGCTGGAGAGATCATCAGTGAGTCCACCTCAGTGCCCCTGCAGAAGGACAAAACATTCAATTATGCTTTTACACATTTTTTACAAAGAATTGTCAATAAATCTAACAGTTATTTGGTTATGTCATGATTAGATATTGACTGTAACTTTTATAAACCCTTTTATCCAAACAAGTTCTCAAAATAACATATTAACATCAAATCTATACGTGCAACAGCCAACGTAACCAATGACGGCGCGTTGCTGTGGTTCAAGTTTAGGATGCAGGAAAAAGGACAATGATGACACATAAAACATGCTGAGTGCAAGGAAATAGTAATAATTGCAGTAGGAGTGACAGTTTTGTGTAAATCATTACATAGATAATTCCATTGCTGAGCTGTGCAAAGAGATAAATACCCTCAAATCTAATCCAAAAGTGAAACAAATAAAAACAATGGACCTTTAGAAACAAGCTGAGGACTGACCTTGGCTGCTAATTGTGTATTGGATGTGAATTTTTCCCACATCTTCTTGTCACCTGCTCGGACTGTGAGTCAAACGTCTGGGGGAGTTTTGGGAAAAAAATGGTGTGGTGTGAATTGAATCTCAGTGGAATGTGATAAACCACCCGCCTCCAGTAGCTTTTGTTCGTGATTAATAGAACTTAGTCAGAGGAACATTTGAGAATGACGGTATCTTTAGTGTCTTGCACTGTTCATTTTATTTTTTTGCTGACTGCTTTTCCTGTCTGGTGAATAATTGCATTAATCATGACACGTTCTCCCTCCAGACTGTGAGTGCAGTGCAGCAGGCACAGTGGACAACGCGTGCAAGACGGACCCACGAACACGAACCTGCATCTGTAAACCAGGTTTCACTGGTGAACACTGTGACACCTGCGCTCCGGGTTTCCACGGACTCAACTGTCAGGGTGAGAAATGGATTTTTAAGCTTACATGTTACTTACACCTCAGTTAATCTGCACATCATTGCACTGGCCTACATCACGCCTTGTCTGACCAACCACCCTCACTCCATCCCTCCATCCGCTTTCATTACTTATGTAAAGTCGAGTTGCTCTGTCCAAAAGCTAAGCACGTTCCTCTCCCTGGTAACATTTTCTAGTTCTTCATGAGGACTCCCAAGGCATTCCCACAGATGAAATGTGTAACCCTTCCAGCAAATTATGGGTCTACCCAAGGGTCTCCCCCAGCTGCCCATGCACAGTAAAACTCCTGAAAGGCATTCAGGAGGAATCCTCACCAGAAGGCCCAACCACCTTTACTGGGCTCTTTTGAAATCCACCCAACTACTTTTTAGTATAAGAGAGGCAGCATTCAGGGGACATTTATCTTATTTATTTTTTGCAAAAAGAAATTCGTAGAAAAAAAGACTTTTTTTCTCCAATAATTTGAATTACAAAATATGTAATTATGCATCTCCAAGTGGTGATCCTCCCAAAGCCATCGGATTACTAACACTTACTTTTATAGATTCTGTTCCATTTGTTGTCCACATGCACACTCAGACAAAAATACAAACAAAGCCGCGAATTCCAGACGCTTTACTTCGGTTTGTTTATTTAGTTTGCCACCCAGGAGTAACCTCCCACAAACACACACACACACTCCTGAGTAAATAGCATTCCACTAAGCTGTGTCAATCCCCGTTTCATTATTTACACCCTGGTCAGTGAGGCTGCACAACACAAACACAGTCATCTTTAAAATACCTGAACAAACAGTATTTAACAAGAGTCTGTGTAGGTGCTGTTGTGTTTGTCTAACTCTGGTGTGTATACGTGTGTGTGTGTGTGTGTGTCCGTGCAGCCTGTCAGTGTTCAGGTCCAGGCTGTTTGGACGGGTCATGTGACTTGATGACCGGGCACAGTGTGTGTCGGAGCGGTTTCCAGGGTCACCAGTGTGATCAGTGTGCTCCTGGTTACTTCAACTACCCACTCTGCCAGCGTGAGTCACTTTGCTTTTTCCCTTCCTTCTTCCTTCCACTAAAAATCTGAATAAAAACGTCTCGTTTAACACATCTTGTTCATCTGGAGATCCAAGCAGTGTGTCAGCATCAGAGCTCCGTGTACTGAGGACAAAATCCACATTCATTAAAAAATATATTAACGCATTTACCTGAGGCTTCACTGGTCTGTTTCAGTCTAAACACAGTTAGCGTCTCAGTCGAGTCATCTCGACATAGTATCTTATTGTATCTCTTATTATCTCACAAACATAAAAGTAATAATGGCAGTTTGTGGTTTTAGAGGATATTAATCTGCTAATTGTTTTTCTTGGCACAGCAGCTTCCTGAAGTCTTTTCATGTCTGTACAGAGACCGAAAGCTGCCAGTCTGCAGTCCACAGAGTTGCTGCACATATGCATGAATTGTTTTTACCTGCAGTAATTTGTACATTGAGGTTACAACTCTACTTCATATGACATCTGATGAAGAAATACATGCATTTAAGACTTCGAGAAACAAACAGCATGCTGATGCTGGGTGCAGAGAGGACAGCCGTTTCTCCGGATAAATGTCCTCTTAGGATATGAGCACACTGTTCAGATACATGTGAGCGCCCTCATTTAAATCAGGTTAGTAACTGGATGAATACTTGTGGTGGTCTCTCTGCAGTGTGCGGTTGCAGCACAGTCGGATCTCTGCCTGAAGTCTGCGATGCGTCTGGCCGGTGCCTGTGTAAACCAGAGTTTCAGGGTCCTCGGTGTGAACAGTGCAGATCTGGGTTCCACTCGTACCCCAACTGCCAAGGTACGCACGCACACGCACATAGCAAAGAGAAAGCGTGATCCGACGCATCTGTTACTGCTCATCCCCTCGTACTGTAATGAAAAGAGAGAAACTGATACCCTGTCACATGAGAGACAGGGACACATGGAAACACTTGAATTTATGCACCTCCTTATGAAGTGTTACACTGCCTCGTTAAATTTTATGATTCTTTTTTGAGGTTCAACATTTTCGGTGCAAAGTAAAAACCGTGACATTGTTAAAGGGAAGGGCAAGTGTATGTAAGAATCTGTGAACTGGGTTGTAACACTTGATTTCACATCTGCAAGGGAAAAAAAAGTCACACAGTTTCATTCCAACCATAAATTCAGCAGTTCTACATTTCAATTAAATTAAACCCAAGAAAGCAACCCATCTGATGTGACAAGGCCTGTCTAAAATTAGACATTTGCTGAACTTTCTGGTTTGGCAAATTTTGAATAATGCAACAAAACTCTATATTCTGGACGGTCTACCAGCAGGAAACTACACTGCAGAGAAAATTGTTATTTAAAAAAAAAATTAATTTAGCACATATCCACCCCTATTATTCCTTGAATGAGTTAAGCATTGTGTTGTGAACAGACCCTAGTCATGTGAGTTTCAGGACGGTACCAACCACGTCTCAAATAAAAAACTAAACTCCCCACAGATCTTTTAGAACTGAAGACGCTACTTGGTTCAGTGGTGAAATGACTTCAAGAAAACTAAAAAAGCACGTTCATTAGAGTTTTCTTTCAGATATATCATGACCGTGGTGATTAGCCAATCTGCAATATTGCATAATATTATGACATCTGAATAAAGTAACCCACCCCAGAAAGTGAAAAAGTATTCAGAAAAGATTAAAGTCCCGACCCGTGTCTCACACTCGATTATACTTACATTGTGTTAATCACTGCTGCCGTCAGTTTTCCCCAGTATTGATTTTCTTATTTTCATGAGTAGCTTGAAGCTTATAATTAGCAAGTTGTTCTATTTTTGTAATAAGCTGAGTCCTGTTTTCTCAGTTTGCGCCTGTGATTCTCGCACCTCACTGGACACCAGCTGCACAGCGTCCGGTCACTGCCACTGCCGGCCCAATTACAGCGGCGCGTCATGTGACCAGTGTGCACCCGGTTACTATGGCTACCCCAGCTGCACTCGTAAGTCGTGCAGCAATAATATTTGCCTCAGGTTTCGTGAAATTGCCTTTTAGTTTTCGGTGGATAAAAACATACAAAATGTATTATTAGAAAATCTCGTTTAATTTGAATATATGCTTGTTGACTGTATCAGTAGTATTAGTTAGTACATCACCCAATGTATGGTGTGTTATTGCAGCCTGCCAGTGTTCCTCAGAAGGCTCCCGCTACACTAACTGCGACCAGGTGACGGGCCAGTGCGTGTGTCTGCCCAGTGTGGTGGGACTGAGGTGTGACAGCTGTGCACACGGCTCCTACGGCTTCCCCAACTGCCAAGGTAATGACACAAACACAGGCCCAGTTTGTGTGCATGCTTGACATTATGAAAGTGAGGCGCCACAGCTGCACTCAACACAACCTAATCACAAAGGGCACACAACAGACATGAGGCAGAGATAACATGCTGAATGGTAAACATATGTGTGTTTTGTCACTTCATAAACGTGGGTTTCATTTAATTGGAAAGGCCAGAAGGCTACTTAACAGTCTTAGCTCAGTAACATGGACAGTTTAAATTCACAAATGAACACAGTATAAAAAACAGTATACAATAAACTGTGTGTGTGTATATATATATACAGTATGTTCTGCACAATATTTCTTTAACCAGACCGAAGTCATTCTGATTAGAGACTGAAGTGGTGAGATCTGACACATTTTTATTAAGATCATCAAAAGCAACGTAGCAATTGTCCAAAACCAGATCAGCATAAAAATATTCTGTGGCGCTAGTGGTTCATTTCTGACAGGCTTAATGCAGTCAGACACAGTTATTTTGTATTGTGACTCCTCACACTTTAAACCTGATCATACTGTCCCAACAGTTATCCAAAGCGCACACATTGAAGATGGTCCCCACCATAAATACTGACACGTTGATATAGATCCAGCCTTATCTTAAACATGGTTTCTGTAGCAAGATACAACAACAGATTTAGTTCAGGAGTCTGAGGTCATTTAGAGGAAATTTAGACTCTGTTGTCATTTCCTCTATAATCCAGACTTTAGTCCAGTATAGAATCAGTATGTGGTCCACTTTTCGTTCTCTGTTCACCTTAAAGCTGGACTGACTGTAGCGCTGGATTTAGGACACGTTACTGCATGTTACATCACTCTTTTATTTCATTTCAGTAACATTTTTTCATATTTTCCTTTTTTCCACTGAACCAGAAGCAAAATGTTTCTTAATCCTGAAATTTAAAGGCAGTTAGCAACATGAGGAAATGCTACCTAGCTTCTAGCTAGCTTAGCAACACACAACAACCAAAGCAAAGCATTGAGAAATGTTTTTCTTTCTTTCATTGATAGCTGGTACCTGTCACCCTGCTGGCTCTGTTCAGTACACAGTACAGCCACCTGTGGTAAGTCTTGTCTGTCTTTATTATTTTTCATATTTAAGTAGATCCAGTTTTGGGACTTATTTGTGCAAAACATGACATACTTTCAAAGTAGGAGTTGACTTGAAATATATCAATCTGTCTTCATGAACTAAATGTGTTCAGTCTAAATCAGGGCAGGTTTGACATCATTTTCAGTTCCATTATGTTTTCATGTGTGATTCAGCCTTGCCCTGTGCTGTTTCATACAGATACTGCGTGATGGTGAAAGTACTCTGCAACTTTCAGTCAAGTAGATTTCTCGAAAGTTGGTCGTATTTATTTTGAGGCAGCAGCAGAAACACCTTCCCGTCTCATTTTCCTGTCAATCATTAATTTAGGGCCAGTGTGAGTGTCGTCGTCACGTCGAGGGTCCGGCCTGTGACCAGTGTAAACCTTTGTACTGGAACCTCTCACCTGACACTCCCGATGGATGCTCCAGTGAGACACACATACTCACACATAACATGTGCACACTGACTTGAATGCAGCAGTTTGAACTAAAGCATGTATGTGTGTCTCCTGCAGACTGTGAGTGTAACATCGCGGGGACTCTGAGCAGTGTTGCAGAGTGTGCACAGGTGAGCTGCTTTCAGTCTGCAACAAGAGATTTTTTTCCTGAGTGTTATGTCGTGGTACCAGCCTGTGCACGTTAACATGCTATTATTAATTTACATAAGATATAATTACACTTAAATTTTTAGTTGCTCTTTATATATTATATTAACGACATAATAAAATACACTGTTCTCACTGTTATCATATAAATAATAATATCTTTTTGTTTTTGACAGGAAACCGGTCAGTGCTACTGTAAGCCCAACGCCTGCAGTGGAACCTGCTGGACCTGCAAAGAAGGCTTCTACAACCTGCAGGAACACAGCTACTTTGGCTGCCAGGGTTAGTTTCAGTCACTAAATCGTTGCAAGCTTATTTTGAAGACAAGCCTGGTTGATATTGAGGGGATTTGTGTGTGTGTGTATGTGTGTCATACCTTTAGGTTGCCAGTGTGACATCGGTGGCTCAGCAGGTCAGTCCTGCCAAGAGAGGAACGGACAGTGTCGCTGCAGACCCAATGTGGAGGGACCAAAGTGTAACTTGTGAGTTGAGAGGAATTTTGAGTAGCTTCAGTTTTACACTTTTACCCCAGTGGCTTTGTTACTGATAGTTCCTGTTGGTTTTATAATATCACAGAACCAGATGAGCATGCATCCATCCCTAATGTTTTAACATTAGGGATGGTAGTTTGCTTTCTGATACAGCAGGTTTTTATGGTGTAAAAAGTATTGTTCAAATCACTTATGAACCTTTTCTCCTTTCATGTACAAATAGTTTTTATGTGAGTTTTTTTTTTTAGACTTTCTAAATGGATCTTTGTGTTTCGGTAGACCTCGTCAGGATCATTACTTCCCGGACCTCCATCACCTGAAGTTTGAGATCGAGGAGGGAACCATGCTGGACGGCCGACCGGTGCGATTTGGCTACAACCCCCTGGAGTTCCCAGACTTCAGCTGGAGAGGTTACGCTCAGATGAACCCCATTCAGGTAGGAACAACACCTTTTACAACTCACCTTTTATCTTTTCCATTGATCTTTACAAGGCAGCTGTTTGTGACAGTACCTGATGTATTGATAGTGATGTATTGATTATACAGATTATCATGTGTTTTACATGTTACTTGTTGGTAAAACATTTCATTCGATGAGTTTGATTTATGCAGTGTGTATTTTATATGTAGATGTTTATGTGACTGTGGCCCATCAGTTATGTTGCTTCTGTTGCATGAAATAAACAGATAGATCACTTTGAGTTGTATGCGGCATTTCTCTTTGTTGGAATAACTTCTGCATCTTTATATCTCCACTTATATTTTAATTATTTCACTATTAACTTGCTCCTGTATGAGTGGAGTAATAGTAAAACCTATGTTGATAATATGAGTTGAGCTGAATGTTAATAATGTCAGTAAAGGTATTTTCTATGTGGACTACATCGGAGCACCAATAAAAGTTCAGTTGCAGAAAAGTGGAACTCCAAAGAGAAATGTTGGGTTGGATCTGGGGGTAATATTGTGTTGCTGGTTTGCTTTTGGTGGTGAAGGTGATGGTGATGGTATTTGTCCTGGTTTCTCTGTTTGTTGTTTCCATTGTTCTGCTCTGCTTATCCTCCTCCTTTTTGTTCCAATTTATCCCATTTCTTCGTAACCTTTATGCCTCCCCCCTTTCTCCTCATTGTGTGGTTATCCCCATTATTCCACGTCTTTTTCTATCCTAATCTTATCCCTGTTCTTTTCTGTCTCTCCCCCACCCTCCGTCTCCCCCTGTCGTTGCTTGCTGCTTGCCGCCTGCTCCCTCTATAGTCCAAAGTGTTGGTGTCGGTGTCAGTCAGCTCTCCAGACCTCTTCCGCGTGGTGCTGCGCTATGCCAACTGGGGGGGTTCGGATGTTCGGGGCAGGGTGTCGGTGATAGAGGACGACTGGAACTACTACTGTGGTAACTGTAAGTGCTGGGAGGGGCCGCCTCACTCTGATCTTCTGTCACTTATTCCAGCTCTGGAATAGACAGTGATGGAAGAGAAATGTCTTCTCCACTTCTTCTTGTATATGTTTTCTCTTGGCTTCCATGCTTTGTTTAGGCTGTGTTCCAAAAAGTTAAGTCAAAATTGTTCTGCTTTCCATGTCAGAACGTAAGCAAGCTCTCTCTGTCCTGGGATGTGGGGTTAGGGTTGGACAGATACATCGATGCTCATTAACAAGCGCATAATCATGCAGGGAAACCAATTAAAACATCAGAAACAACCTAAATAGAACATAATGGAAATAGACAAAACAGTCGACCAAACATAACAAACACATCACTGTACAAATCAACACACCTTATAATATAAATGTATGTGTATGACATGCTAGGAGATAAAAGAGAAAATCTTGAAGGTGGAAGTTCCTTTAAATTTCAAATATTACACTTTGAAAACAACTACATGGTTAGGATAATTTCAGCTATTGCTACGCAATGGCTAAGGCCACAGGACGTCTGGAAAACTGAATATTCAACTCAAATCAGTTTGAGCTGAATATGATTGAGAGTGCACCTTGTTAAACACCTCAGTTTAATGCCAGAGTCTTTGAAACTTTTGAGAAATACACTCATATCTTTTTTCTCATGCTACTTTTATAGAACATTTTGACTGACTTGTTTGGAACCACAGAAATCTACTTTCTCTTTCTTCCTCCTTGATTCCTTTCACGTCTTGTTCATCTGTGCAGTGAGACAGATGATGGAGGTATGTGTAGGTGTCTGGTGGTAGCTGGTATTTCAACAGCTGTCAGTGGTGACCTCTGGTCTCGCTCCGTATATTTTCCTCTTCAGGGCCACAGATCAGTGCAGGATTATCAGGGATTTAAGAGTAAAAACTCACATCTTCAACTCTCCAAATTCCCTATTTTCTCCTTCCTGCCCTTCCGCTTTCTCCCGTTTGACTTCGTCCCCGTAGACTGCAGTGAAGCTTCAGGTTTATGTGAACGAGGCAGACGTCTATCTGACTCGCTTCATCCTCAGATATGTAAACTCTGAGGGCGTCACCTCCAACGGTAAAATTACGGCCTATCAGGTCAACCGCAGAGGTACGTCTCCAGTCTCAAGTGTGTTTTTGACTGTTTGTCGGAACAAAACAACAGCAGATGAATGTGTGTCTTCATGTTTTCACTCCTGGGTTATTGTAAAGGTTTATACATAATAAAATTAAGTCTAATTATGATTCTGTTCTGTTACACAGATATTAATTTCTCACACTATTTTAGGTTTCGGTGTCTGAGGCCATAAACTTCTGGTTTGTTTTGAAGGTTCAGAACAGTCCAAACAGATCGTCTTTGCTCCCAGTGTGGAGCCGACCTTTGTCAACGTTCCCCAGAATAATTTTGTGGAGCCCTTTGTACTGAACCCGGGAACGTGGACCGTGGTTATAGAGGCTGAGGGAATCATGCTGGTGAGACGCATATGTTGTTAAAATCTGTCTCTAAAAAGGTCATACAATGATCAGATATGTGAATTCTGAAATGAATTCTCTGTTTTGCCCTCAGGATTATCTGGTCCTGCTGCCCAGTGCCTACTATGAAGCTCCTATCCTGCAGATCAAAGTGACTGAACCCTGTACCTACAGCGCTGTATCTGAACCCAACCAGAAGTAAATAGTCTAAATATGCTTTCAGATTATATTTTTTTTCAAATGTGTTTCTGTTCAACGCTAATGCTCTAAATATTTTGAATTTTGTACTTTCTTATATGTGTGTTAACTCCGTCTGTTATTTGTCTCTGTCTGTGTAGCTGTCTGATGTACAAGTATCTGTCTCTGGACTCCTTCCCCTCCATCTCTGGCAACGACGCCAACTGCCGCACCGACAACCACCTGCCGCGCCCCTGCCCAACTGAGAGGGTAACCCCGCGGCATCCCGACATGGCCGTCTGCAGTGGCTACGATGTGAGAGAAAAAAAAAAAGTTTGATCACAAGTATCTTTTCATCTCCAAAACTCCAGGAATAACCATCTTATCATTTCTGCTGCAGATCAGCGTCGAGCTGCAAGCTCGGCTGTCGTCTCCAGGCGACCACGTCCTGGTGGTCGAGTATTCCAGCGAAGAGGAACTGCCTCAAACTCTGTCTGTCGCTGTCAGCGTGCCCGGCCCACGGCCAGACCAACATCGTGTCACCCTGCTGCACTGCAAATACAGGTACCAGGCAGATCTCACCTGAGGTTCAGTCCTTTATTTTAATGTGACCAAATAATCCCAGAAATATGTGATTGTTTAAGGCTCTCTTGAATAAATTGTATTAGTTGAATTGAAATTATTTTGTTATTTATTCCATTTATATAGTAATTGTATGGGATGTGAATGCATAATGAGGGCGATGTAGAGCACCTGCCGTCCTTGAAACAGGGCAGGGGATAAGAGAGGAAGGGAAAACCTGTCTGCAGCGAAAAGTCTGTGTTTGCCTGTAACGTGTGGCCTCAGCAGTTTACTGTTACGTCAAGTGTGTCAACAGCTCCTAATCTTCACGTCTGTGTGGGCTTTGTGTAGCTTCCTGTGTCGAGTGGTGGCCATCGATGAGCAGAACAGGGTGGCAGTCTTCTCCCTCCCTGCCAGCGCGGAGATCCAGCTCACCTCCGACCGCGCCAGCTTCTTCCTGGTGAGACGGCTCATGATGAGAAAGCTGCACTACATTTTAAATAATAATTAAACACTCAGTCTTAGTAGAATGATTTAAAAGCAGCTAAATCGCTCTGAGACTAAAGATATTAAATCATGAAAAACAAGCTCATATTCAGATTTGAGAATCTCTAATTAGTATATTTTTTTCTCCTAAACAACCTCTTGTGTTTTTCTTGCCCGTCTTCAGCACAAAGTGTACCTGGTTCCTAAAGACCAGTTTACTATGGAGTACGTTGACCCGAAAGTCCAGTGCATCAGTACTCATGGGCAGTTTTCACCTGACAGGTACAAAGTGACTCTATCGTTCATAACAGTATAATTCTTCACACACATAAAACAACTTTTAACCGTCTCCTTCCTCCTCTCGCTCCAGTTCCTCCTGCGTCCCCTCACGCTTCCAGACTCCATCAGACTCTCTAGTCCTGAAGGAGGGCCAGAGCTCCTCCATGCAGGAGCTACCCGTCCCGGCCACCCCTGCTCCAGCTCCTCCTCTGCCCTTCTATCAGAGAGACGAGGCGCCCTGGACAGGAGGAGACAGGCCTCCACACGTTGCGGATAACAGCGACCACATCCGTCTGGACTCGCTGCAGGTAAAGATTAAACTCTGTGATAGTTCAGGAAGTATTCATTTAATAAACTGTCTGCCTCGGTATGACATATAAGATGGCTGCAGTTAGCTTCACCTTGGCTGAGCTGTCTTCTCATGTCCGTCTCTCCATCTATCATCATCCTTTACCCAGAATGCAGCGGTGTACTCATCGCGCGTCCACACCCTCGGCCGTTACGTCTTCATCCTCCACTTTCACCAGCCTCTGCACCCCACTTATCCAGTGCAGGTCTACATTAACGGAGGACGAATCTGGCAGGGTAGGAACTCACAGTGGTTGTGATGCACAATCCATTATATATGGCAGGGGGGAAAATGAACAAATATCTAGGATGACAGCAACAGAGTTGTAGGGGAATGTTAATGAAATGTAACACTGTCATTGCCTCAGGCCACGTCAACGCCTCCTTCTGTCCACACGCTTACGGCTGCCGGAACATCCTGGTGTCTGAGAATCAGATCATCCTGGATGTGACGGACCACGAGTTCTTCCTCACTGTACAGGTACCAGCAGGAAAGACTCTGTGGCTGGTGAGTTTTACTGCTCCGTCTTTATTTTACACTTTTTCATTTTTTGTGTGTTGTAAAGATAAACATGCTCCTTTATTGGCCTGTGTCCTCTTCCAACCTTTAAACTGTGTTCTGTAGTCCAAATTTCCCTAAAAAAACACCATATCTCTGAGGTACCATTTGTACCATTCAGGTTCTGTAGGATATCTGCATTATCATTTGAATGTAATAAACTTTCAGCTAATTTCTCTTCATCTGGTGCTTTACTTACCAGATAAAGTTTGACCTTTATTAGGTAATGGCGGTAAATCAAAGAGCTGAAGAGACTCATGATGTCATCAGATTGGCTTATAATCTAAAATATAGAAAAGGAATATTCCTTTTGATAAATTCCTGTCGTCCGTTTGCCCCTGTGTCTCTTCAGGATTATGTGTTGGTGGTTCCTGAGACGAGCTACAGCTCCAGCTACCTGAACGAGGAACCTCTGGATAAATCTTATGACTTCATCAGCAACTGTGGCCAAAACAGCTTTCACATCGAGTCAGTATATTAACAGTCCAATAGTTTCCATTTGGTGGGCCATTTAAGACCTGGTGTGTATTTTACTTATAAAAGCTTTTCCTTCCTCCCTGTCTCCATCTGTCCAGTCCGTCCTCTGCCTCTCCGTTCTGCCTCAGCTCAGCCGTGTCCCTGTCGGCCTTCTTCAACAACGGGGCGATGCCCTGCGCCTGCCACGAACTCGGGGCGGAGAGCGACACCTGCGAGCAGTTTGGCGGCCAGTGCCATTGCAGGCCAAACGTGATCGGACGAGAGTGCTCCATGTGTGCCACGGGGTACTGGGGATTCCCCAACTGCAGACGTGAGTCAAACAGATAGCTAGCTTAGCCTTGTCACATGTATCATAAATGGATGCATTTTCCTTCCTCGCAAATTTCAGCAACACTGATGATAAACTTAATGAGCAGTTATTTAAGGGTTATTTATTTATGAGACTAGTTTGAGATAGATGACTCTGGAGCTGAAAACTAAAGAGAATGCTTGCTCTTTTGTCTCCTCTGCAGCCTGTAACTGTGGTACAAGGCTATGTGAGCCGGTGACTGGCGATTGCATCTGTCCTCCGAGGACTCTGCGTCCAGAGTGCACCCAGTGTGAGCCTCAGACGTTTGGCTGTCACCCAGTGGTGGGCTGTGAGGTCTGCAACTGCTCTCGGCCCGGTATCACCTCTCCTGACGCCAGCTGTGACACGCTCAGCGGACAGTGCAGGTAAAATTTATTTATTTATTTTTTTTGCGTTTTGAATCATCTTCTCCACCGTGTCAGGCTTCTCAGATATCAGGCCTGTGTTAAGAAATGACTAAAAGGGCAGTTACCTTCTGTCTAGTTTATCCTGAAACAACCTTGGTTGCGGCTCTTTCACCACTGTCACACGCCTATGCGCTTAAAGAGCTGTACTTGCCAGCTCTTGTCCGTGTTCTCTGGAAGCTGTGCATTTTTAAACTTTCAGCTCCAACCGCTGCCAGCAACACATCAGCTGTTATTCTTCATCCTTGCCGGCTCCTATTCTTTCTCCTGTGTTTAGACCATGATAAGGTGGTCCATCTGTACCAGTTTGTCCAGAGATTCTGGCTGTAAGCAGGGTGCCAGTCAGCACTGTCTATGTTCACAAGCACAGTGGTAATAGAAAGGGCAGTCGGCCTTTACCACTTAACCGTAGCCGTTACTGCACGTGCACACGTCCAGCTTTCTTTTCAAGTGTAGCTTCAGAGTTCTTCCCTCGTTCATCATGATCAGATAACTACTGCTGATAATTCAGCTTGAAAACCAGACCCTGTCTCTTTCTGTCTCTCCCCGCATTAGAGCCAGCCTGCTATTGTATGGCTCACTTGTAAGCATCAAGGCCTTCAAGATATCTAAAATCGCTTCTGTCATTACATCCTCTTTCCAGGAGAAGGAATGTGCCTTTCCAGACAAGACCAGAATTCAAGGCTGAATTATTTTCTGCCTGAAGTTCGTTTAAGGTCCTAACACCTGCAGTAACCAGCTACACAGCTACATGCATGCAGCCTGCAGCTGGCCACCAGTGTACAAATATTTGGTTTGGAGGCAATAAACTGAGATTGAAGGACTTTCTGGTCTTTCTTCCTGGCTGCCCCAGAGGAGACGGATCCACCCCACATGAGCTGACTTCTTCTCAAGGCTTCTCCTTGTTGAATGCTGATTGAATGATTTTTTTTTGTTGTTGTTGTTGCTTTGTTCGCTCTGGGGTCACTGGGTTCTGTAAAACATCTTTAGAGTTGTTATATGAACAAAATGAAACTGAAAGTGTGTGTGTGAGAGAGAAACTGGACAAAGAGATTCACATTTAACCAACTGACATATGAATGAACAACTTTTGTATTCCAGGTGTAGGAACAACGTCGTCGGCCGTCAGTGCGACCGCTGCGCCCCCGGTTTCTATGGTTACCCCAACTGCAGGCCTTGCGACTGCAATGAGGCGGGAACTGAGGAAGAAGTGTGCGACACCTTCACAGGACAGTGTCTATGCAAGGTTGGGACCCACACCCACCCACATACGTCCTCGTGACCACCTCCGTCTGTTCGTTCGTCTGAACCCGCCGTGTGTGCTCTGTACCTGCAGGAGAACGTCCAGGGCGCTCGTTGCGATCAGTGCAGAGTTGGTACTTTCCACTTGGACCCAACCAACCCAAAGGGCTGCACCAGCTGCTTCTGCTTCGGAGCCACCGACCGCTGTCGCAGCTCTGACAAAAGACGCACAGAGGTACTCGAGTTTGTTCACTTCAGTTTTACAGCAGGTTGAAAAAAAATCTTCAGAAAAAAATAATCGTTAACACAGAAGCTGAGGTCTCTGCCAGCAGATAGGCGTTTTTTCTGCAGTGAGCAGAGATGAAGAGCCTGTTCCAAATCCTAAGGGGATGTGCTGTCAAGTAATAGTCATTCATTAATGAATGTGAGATGTGGAGGCTGCAGAAACCTGTTCTGTCAGTTAGCTGATCCAACACAAAAACACATCTGTCTTCCAAATTATCTGGGTTTCTTTTTTCTGTTGTTAGTTGGATTGTTGAAGATCCTCTCAGTCATCAAACAAATGTGTCTATACCACAGACACCTGGAGAGCTCATGTCCAATCTAAGGTTCTGGTAGGGGTGGGCGATATGGCAAAAATATCATATCACGATTTTTTAAAAATAAAATCACGATTTCGATTTTATCACGATCTTAAATTGAAAAATGAAAAACAGACAATTTAGTCCAAAGAACCCTTCTTAACCGATTTTATTTTAAATAGTCGCAGTTTTGCCTGCATGTGCAAACAATCAAGTTTAAGACGTGGCATGGCAGTGTTGTACAAGTATTTTAGGCTGGGCAGCTCGTACCGTGAGTCAACTACTTTAAGCAGGCGTTTGAACCCCTCGTTTCCTACTGTCTTGATAGGCACCATAGCTTTTGCAAGATAAAAGGTAACTCCTTCTGTTATCTCTTTCCATCGTTTGCTTCACTTGTCATATGGAGTGCCTTTGTTAAAAGCCTGTGTTAATGTTGACTGTTTTGGTCTTACGCTAGCTGCTGCCTCTGCCTGCGGTGCCAGTGCCGCCGGGCCGCTCGCTGTTTGCAAACTTTGCACAGAACATTTGCCTGCGCTTCATTAGTTGAGGAAAGTCCAAACCTATTCCAAATAATGGAAGTGGATTTTTTTTTTTTTTTTAGTGAGCTACTCCGTTTGGCTTTCAGCCATGGCTCTCCATGCGGCTACCGCTACACACATACTGTAAACAAAGAGGCGGGTAAGAAAGCGCGTCGCTGCCCGTAATTCACTATGATTGGTCAGTCAGGTTAACGACGTAATACGTCTGGTGCGACGGTGCATCAGCATAGAACTGCAATTTATAGAATGTGCCCTAGACGATCCCACGATCTCTGCAGTTTGACAGATCGTCTTCACGTTGTAATCGTTCACGATTTAATATCGTCATATCGCCCACCCCAAGGTTCTGGGTAACCACAACCGTCACCAATGGGCTGAACACCAGTGCATCAATAAATAAAATCCACTTTCTTGAATTTACACCTAAACTGCTTTGCAAATTTATATTTGTCAACACAGAAACCAAACTCAATAAAACAGAGACCAAATCACAAAGATGCCAATTCTGTACTACTGTTATCAAAAACTTCTGTGTTTGTAGAAATGTGATGGTTATTTGCAGTGTAGGACTAAAAAGACAGACATAAGTTCTCCACAGTTATTACAGATTCTCAGGTAATGCTCTTCCCATGCAAATAGAGCTTTATTGAATCCTGCTGTAACCATCGTTATTATCTTGTAGATCATGGACATGAATGACTGGGTGCTGCTTGGAGCAGACAAACAGGAAGTGCCGGTGACAGTGTATCCTGGTCAGGACCTCGTGGAGGCTGACCTCAGTGACGTACCCGATGTCTACCAGGACCTCCACTGGCACGCTCCGAAGACATACCTGGGAGACAAGGTAAGGGAAGACAGCATGTAGAGCTGCTGGAAAGAGTAAAGTGATTGTGAGCTTTCCTGTTACGTGTGCTACAGTGTTTACTGACAGCCACGATGGACAGATGTGATCGTTAGATAACATAAAGATAAATGGAGTACAACCAACAAAATTAACTTGCGGAGTCACGTAAACAAACAAACAAACAAACAAAAGAAATTCAGTGCTGAAATAAAAACTGTTAGTTCTGCAGAAACTAATGGCAAGACAGCTTTAAGTAAACACACAACTGAGATACTGTATTTCATGTCAGTTATAGTAATAACAAGTCAGACAGGAGCAGCCAAAGCTGTATTTTTTTGTTGTTGTTGTTGATTGTCCATTGTGTCTCTTTATCTTTATGGGATTTTCTAAGATGTTAAGATAGATGGTTGCAGGTTTTTTAAACAGTCTGTGTTTACTTTGTAAAGGTTTACTGGGGATCCTTTATGTGACAAAAGCGAGGACGAGAGACGCTAGTGTGGCTAGCGTTGTTTTTGATCCGGCCCCAAAGTTCATATCAAAGATCTGTGTGTGCATATATGTAGCTGAGCCTCCGTTTAGACCGGTGTAGAAGATGATGAACTGTAAACAGTCCCATTTTGCAGACTGAAGAGCTATGGATCTGCTTGACGGCTTCTCTCATCACATTTCCTAGTGTTCCACTGTTACTGTGAACGTCAGTTCACTCAGGTCATTGTCTGTTCTGGATAGACTTCACTGATTACGTGGGTCTTGTGGAAATATCAGTTCCATTGCTGACAAGTTTGGAGAGTAAAGATATGTACTTTAATAATACTTGGCACTCGCTCATTTTACAACAGAGCACGAGATTCAACGCTCATTGATGCTTTCTCTAACTTTAAAAATTGGAAGTGCTATACCTGCAATTTAAAATATAAGAAAATGATTATTGTTGGTTAATATCCTTTCATACAGGTGCATACATGTAAATACACAGTTGAATTGAATGAATGCTACAACAGCATTAAGGTAAACCTAAAGGCAGCGCATGAGAGACACAAACACAACGTGTTTGCAATGAAAGTACATAATGAACACACATACATCAAGCAGACAGATTAATCCCGCATTGCATACGAGTTGTTTGGGTACAGATCAGTGTTTAGTCTGGGGGAGTGACTCAGCAGCGTTGACACGTTATTCAACCAGTATCTTCTTCAGGCGGATTCTTCCATTTAAACTCTAGACTGAATCCTGTTACGCTCCATGAACCAGCTACTGAGGCCAACTTGCCAAAACCTGTCAAAGAAGAGCAGGCATTTTATCTTCCCGGGATAGAACACAGGCCATGGATCTGGTTTCTGTTTGGTTGTACAGTCAGAAACTAATCTGTTGATGTCTGGATTAAGCGTTAAGAAGTTGTCGTGTCTATCCTTTTTTCTATCTTTTGTAAAACTTTCCTCAGGTCTCATCCTATGGAGGTTCCCTGAGGTATCGCCTCCACACTCAGACCATGAGAGGAGATGTGTTGTCTCTGCCTGCTGAAGCCTCCAGACCTGATATCATTCTGAAGGTACAAAGCGCGCACACATATAATATTACTGTTGTGTAATACACAAAGCCCTGTCGAAAAGCACGGATGCCTGCCAGTGTTATGACACACCTCAGCACACACACAAGAGATCAATACAAATACCTTTACCTGCCAGTACTCTGAGTTTCATGTGTTTTAACAGAAATATGATATTGAACACACATTTTTGTGCATCGCTGCATGTTTAACGATACTATTTCCGCTTTGTTTTTGTGCTGCAGGGTAACCAGATGACTCTGGTCTTCATGGAGCGAGAATACTCCTCACCTGAAGAGCCTCACCTGGGGATAGTTCACATAGTCGAGGTAGAGTTTAGATTTATGCGCAGGACAGACGCTAGAAGAGGAAATATTTTGCAAGAAACTGTACTTGTAATGTTTTTAAATTTAGTAAAAGAGCTCGAAATCTTGAGTCTGTAATGTTCATCATTAGTTTATGTATAAGTACATTTTGGGGGGTAGTTTTCTCAAACAGATTAAGATGTTGCAAACATTGAAGTCACTCTCCTAACAGAGATACAATATGTTAAACAATCATCACCTGTTCTCCCTGAAAATGTGAACTGATTTTAGTCTTCAGTATATCTGTATGTGCCTTTATGTCCCTGAAAGAAAAAAAAAAAGCCAAATCAGCCACAAAGCTGTATTCAAGTATCCTCCAAATGTATGTGCACCTTAGTATTAGTTCTGCTATATTTGTTGTTGCGAGAGCTGCTACTAAATCTACCATCTATGTCTCTGTTGTAATAGGTTGGTCTTTCGTAGCATTTTATCTGGGCTAAATGCTGGATTAAACGGTGCAGGATAAATACCAAGATACCCATAAAATACCAGTAGTGGTTGCTAGCAAGTAAAGTTGAAAGTGAAGTACATTATGTAAGATGTGACCAACAAAGTACAGCAAATCAGACACAAAGTTGCATTTGTACATTCCTACAAGTGGCCCAGGACATGGTCATTATAAACATACAGTGGTAGAACCATTTTCAATTACATTACAGCATGAACTGACAACTAAGAAAAGCCGGTCTTTATCTTAAGGTCCTGTTTATGTCTATTCCTGTACGTCCCCATCGTCATTGTGTGATGAGGAAAATAACCAATGACGATCCTTTTCAACGTCTTTCTTCCTCTCAGGGAAGTTTCCGTCACGCTCAGACCGGCAACTCTGTGTCTCGGGAGGAACTGATGATGGTTCTGGTCGCTCTGGAGTCCCTGCAGATCCGAGCCCTCCACTCGCAGTCAGCCCACTCCGTGTCGCTCCGTGGGGCCGTGCTGGAAGGAGCAGAGACTCTGCCCACTGGACGCCACGCCAACAATGTGGAAATCTGCATGTGTCCCGCCAACTACCTTGGAGACTCGTGTCAGGTGAGGGACCAGACAGTGTCTGTGGTGATGATGAATTTTCTCTAAGTATAGTTGAAAAATGAGTCATCAATGGTTATATGTACTTACACATGTACTTAAATGTTAATGAGTGTACATAGGTGACCTTTCATTGATTACATCTTACTGAGAAAAGTTTTATAAATTGAAGAATGACACATGAACATGATCTCGTTCCAGATTTTCTTTTGACATTTAGTGTAAACAAAATGAGAATAAAAGCAAAGGAAGATCAATATTGAAAGTAATCACGTTCTTCTTCTCTCTGCAGAAATGTGCTCCAGGTTATTACAGAGACACCATCGGCCTGTTTCTGGGGAAATGCGTTCCCTGTAACTGTAACGGACACTCTGACCAGTGTCTGGACGGATCTGGAATCTGTGTGGTGAGAATCTATAGTGATAAACATTCGACCTCCCTCCCCCTCTGACATTGTTAATACTTTACTATTTTTGTCTTCTCTGTCCTTCAGAACTGCCAACATAACACCCTTGGCGACCACTGTGAGAGGTGCCAGGGTGGTTTCCTTGGTAACAACAGCCTTGATGGGCAGGCCGTGTCCTGCGCCAGTTGTCCCTGCCCGTTAAGGACCCCATCCAACAAGTTAGTACTCTTCCTTTGATTCTTTTTCTGACCTTCTTTTGTTGACTGCCAAATCATTTTGTATCTTTGTATCATTTTCCCCAAACACACACCATGTGCTTGACATTTCTTTGTGTCTGTAGCTTTGCAGAAGGCTGTGTGCAGAAAAGTGACAGGATGCAGTGTCTGTGTATGCCAGGTTATGCTGGACCTAACTGTGAAAGGTAAACAACCTTGACAACACAGGTGCTTTATTTAAATGGACACTAATACTCCACTAATAGTCAATAGTCGCAGATACAATGAGTCAGATGTGTCCATTTAACATTGTTTTTTGGCCTGTTTAACCAATTTATGTTTCTGTTTTGTATGTTGTTTATAAAAAATAACAAGCATTACTTTATTATTTTACTTTATATTTTATTATGTTTAAATGATTATGCTTAATAAAATATATTTGAACACAAATTAATGCCATCTGAGGGTACAGTACAGTACATGCACGCTGCACATGTGCGTTAATAACCGTGGGCCCTTACAGGTGTGCCCCTGGTTTCTACGGCAACCCCATGGTTCTCGGCAGTAGGTGCCAACGGTGCAACTGTCATGACAACACGGACCCAAACATGTTGTTCACCGACTGTCACCCACTGACCGGGGAGTGTCTCAGCTGCATGCACAACACAGCCGGACCTCACTGTGACATCTGCGCTCCTGGTTTCTACGGCGACGCCATCAGTGCCAAAAACTGCACCAGTGAGTTCAGAGAGCTTTGACAGGAACAAGTTCATTGCCTGAATGGATGCCACACAAAGAATTTCCTTAACAGCTGAATTCCAGTTCCTATAAAAAAATGGGTTTAATTATCTGTGTGTTTTGTTTTTGTTACCCAGAATGCAACTGTTCTCCATGTGGGACAGAGTCATGTGACCCTCGTACTGGACAGTGCCGTTGCAAACCGGGAGTCACTGGGCCGCGCTGCCAACGTTGTGAGGTAAGAGATGTATCTTGTAACCTTTATTGTAGATTATTAATTACAAAATAATAGAATTTAGTCTTTTAATTCCTTCACAAAGCATGGAAGTCCTCTTTCATAAAGTCACAACACCAATCCGACATAATATTATGACCACTGACAGGAGAAGTAAATAACACCCTCCCCCAACCCATAGCAACGACTCCTTGATGGCAGCAGCCATCCACAACTAGGAACAACTCAAAAAACAGAACATGGCCTCCGAATTCACTAGATCCCAAACTGATCAAGTATCTGTGGGATGATCCACATAGGCCCAAACGGCCCTACTAACATCATACTGTTACCAGACACCACAGGACACCCCCAGAAGACCCATGTCCATCCTCTGATGAGTCACAATATTAGGAAGATGGTCATAATGTTATGCCTCATTGGTGTAAATAACGGTAGCCGGTGTTGTGTGCTACCATGTTAGCTTAGCAAACAGACAGTTCAAACAATAAAAGAAAAGGTGAAAGCTTCACTTCTGCCCGCGTATTTATCTCTTTTGATCAGGAGGGCGCCTTTGGCTTTGAGTCGTGCTCAGGCTGCAGTCAGTGTGACTGTGACGCCTCGGCAGCTCTCGTCCAGCCGTGTGACCCTCAGAGCGGTCAGTGTGCCTGTCAGCCTGGAGTCAACGGGCCCAACTGCAGACAGTGTGCTCCGGGGTACTGGGACTATGGACCCGACGGCTGCAGGAGTGAGCAAATGAATGACATGCAAAACACAGCACATTCACAAAATGCACGCCTTTGCAGACATTAGTAACAATAACTGACTCTTCCCACCTTCATAAAATAGCTTTTGGTTATTTTATTGATATGTTTTTGAGGGAGTTGAAGTATTTGTGAAGAAACAATGACATAGTGTATGTTGTCCATTTATCTACAGACTTATTGCTATTAAGCAGATATCTTATTGATATTTTGGTATTAATCCTGCACCACAAGTCTACCCAGGATTTAAGCAGCTTCTATTCAAACAGATCCACAAACAGCATTAGTAGCAGCTATAGTAATAAAAAATTATAACCCTACATTGCACATACAGTACTTTGGCAGGGAATGCACCTTTGTAGTAGATTGCTTTTTTTGGCATGTGAATTCCGCTTAAAACTGAACCGTCCTTTCCAGAGTGCGACTGTAATGGAGGTCACTGTGACCCTCGGAGTGGAGAGTGCCGCTGTCCTGACGGGATGGCAGGAAGGCAGTGTGACACCTGCTTACAAAAATACAGCGTCCCTACAGTGGACCGGACCGGCATGCACTGTGAATGTGAGTGAAACATACTGCTCAGAGCTAACACATGCTCGAAACAGAGGAAATAAAGACAGCATAGAACGTTCTTAAACACTGTGCTTGTGTCCGCCTGCAGCGTGCGACAGCTGTGTCATCGTCCTGTTGGAGGATCTGGACAAGATGAACGAGGACTTCCAGTCAGTGGCCAGTCAGCTGGGTAATCTCAACGCCAGCTCCATGGCCTGGGCTCAGCTGCACAGTCTCAACAAGTCTGCGGAGGAAATCGCCGTGAGTTTACCCGCACAAGCACAAGTGTACCGTTTTTACGACGTCGTGTTCTGGGCAGGTATTTATTTGTTGAACTCGTCTTCCTGTGATTCCAGCGTGCCATAGAGAACTACAACAGTACGCTGGATGAGAGCAGGAATCGAGCCGACTTGCTGGATGCCGAGATCATGAATATCAACGATGACATCAATGAGCTGCAGAATAAAGTGAGGACACTTACTTTACAATTTCTGAATAAATATATTTATACGAGTGTTTTCAGGATTTGAGGCAGCAAGTCCACCGTTGTTTTCTTTATCATAAATAGAGCAGATTGTTAGTTTCGGCTAGTCAAGCTCAGCTCCTATACCCAGCCCACATCAGCTGACAACTCAACTGATGCATCCATTGGCAAATCTTTTTTTGGATCCTAATTTAAGGATTTCTAAAGGCTTTCATGCGCAAGCCACCTCCACCTCAGCTCTTTTGTGGTTGTCTTAAGCATGTGAGCGATGTCTGCCCCTTTCTGTGTCGGGAGGTGTTTACATCTGAGCTTTCTGCAAAGGTGCATAGAAAAGCAGGGAGGTTCCGCAACAGAATCTCATCCTCTACTACCGCTCATCCTCACTAAGGCAGTGGGGGTTGCTGGAGCCTATCCCCACAACAGAATCATATGTGTTTTCAGTGTGTTTCCTGTGGTATTTTTTAGGCCGACGCAATGACAAACAAGGTTGAAGATCTGCACAACAACACCATCAACACACACCAGAGGGCGGAAGATCTGCTGTCCATGCTCAACAATTTGACCATGGATATAAACGGTACATGAAACACACAATTAGGTTCACAGTAAAAAAAATATTAAAGGCTTCTAGAGAGTAAAATAGCCCTAACCCCTAACAACCCTCTATAAATGTTGTATGATCTATCTTAACTTTAAATCCTTGAAATTAAAATCTTTTAAATTTTAAAGGATTTTATTTTCATGAACCCCTTGCAATTACACCATAGACCACTAGGGGTCACTACGGTTAAAGACAACTACTGCTTTAAAATACTAGAGACATTTTCATGTTATTCAGGATGCAAATTATTTAAAAAAATAATTAAGCTCCACAAAACCAACACAATTTTTTTTTGTTTTTTTTTTTAAATATGTTTTAAATGTGTGTTTTTCCACAGACATCCTGCATATGGCGAACCGGTCTTTGCTGAATGACACTGACACGGAGCAGGACGACGGTTTGAGGGAGAATACCATAAAGGAGGTGCAGGACATGCTGAGAGAGATGAGGTTCAGGAGCTGTGTGGGACAGATGAAACTGGCTGAGAAGGAGAAGATGGAGGCGGAGAAATGTGAGTTTATTCACATACATCTACAAAGGATTTGTCTTGTTAGTTTCACTAGATGTGGAACAGTCGTATTTAAAATGAGGGATTGCACTCTCTGAGGGATTGAACACTCTTCTCATTAATGACTAAAGTATATCCCCAGTGAATTATTAGTTACACTGACATAAAAAGCAGTCCTGTTATATTTGAGATGTCTGGCCCAAGTTTATGAAATGACCCATGTTTGTTACATATCACTTGATTTGTTCTGGCCTCTCTGCCACTAAATGTGAGTTTTCTTCCTTGTAGTAGAGCTACTTGTAAAAACATGAATATGAATACAACAGCCTCCCCTCTGTGGATGGGTGGTCTGACAAAATTAAACAGATTTTATAACCTTCAAGATAAATCTGCTAGATCACATTTCCTGTAAACCATGGGGTTTCCTGAAATCTTGGGCCACCTCCATTTTTCTTTTTACAATTTACTTTCAGTCAGAACCATAGACTGTGTATAAATATGAACAATGCGTCCCCATCTCATTGCATTGACCAAACTGACACCATTTTCCGGGAATATTGGCGGCGCAATCTTGCGACTTTGGAGCCAGAGTCTGTGCAGTATGGTCAGAGAGAGGAGCCATCCTTGAAAAAAAAACATATTTGACTTGTATTTTAGTGTTTCGATATAAGTCCCATCCACTAACATGGAGGAGGTGGAGCTTAGCTGATATATTGCAGCCGGTCACCAGGGGGAGCTCTACTTACTTTGGCTTCATGCAACCTTCTCTTCTCTGAATGGCATTACTTATGTTGGCTTTCTTGCTCTTCAATTGAAGCTGCAGGTATGATCACCTGCTTAAATCCCTCTCTGTGTCTCTGTCCTGATAGTGCTGAATCTTGTTAACAAGGAGCTTTTGGGGAGTCAAGAGGAAAACAATGACTTGGCCAAAGCTATCAGAGACCATCTGGCTCGCTTCAACTCTGAGATGATGGACCTCAGAGACGCCCTGAACGAGGCCGTGAACAACACTGCCAGAGCAGCAGAGCTCAACAACGTTAATGAGGAAAGCCTGGAGGAAATTAAAGTGAGTTTACAAGAGAGATCGATACGAGCTGTTTTACAGGAAAGAATCTGATTTGGAACTACTCTGTCTCTCTCAGAGGAGGATCGAAGACTTACTGGCGAAGAAGAAGGAGGTGATCGACCAGCTGAACATGGCTGAAGACAATTTCGCTCAGGTCAACGATATGCAGTCTATGGTGCAAGAGTCTAAAGAGGTTAGGATATAGTTCATATTCTAAATATCTAATGCTTCAGTGGGGTCATTAACACCCAGTCACTGTGAGGGCCATCCTAAATGTTAATATTATTTTTCATATTCACTTTCCTTCCATCTTTATTTTGTTTTGTTTTTTTAGCTTTTTATCTGTACTGCCACTAGAAGGCGATTGCAATGTTTTAGGCTTCATATTTGTGATGCTGTCAATCGCAATGTTGCATATTTTGACTTGTCCCCAAGAGTATGACACACTGAAGACATTGGCCATGCATGTGCTCAGCATGTTTGGCTCAATATACACCTATGTATTTAATTCCATTAAGTTTTGTTTTTGGTAGTGAGATTGTTTAGAAGTAGATAAATCAGAGGTGATGTTCATGGGTGTACTATTATGCGAGTATAGATGTCCTTTGGAGTTAGGACCATGAGGCCATTCTCCATCATTTCTCCAATGTTATTCTTAATGGTAATATTATTAGACCTACAGATACAAATCACAGCAAGGTACCAGAGAGCCTTCAGCATGAAACCGTGATGTGTGTTTTGCAGGAGTACGAGCGTTTGGAGGCACAGCTGGACGGCGCCAGGGCTTCGCTGGCACAAAAAGTGCAGAGTTTTGCTTCGAAAATCCCTCTGGTGGAGGAAGCAGAGAAACATGCTGAGCTGCTGAACGCTTTAGCCATGAACTTGTCTAGGTGAGAGTATAGTCTTCATCTTCTAAAGGTGTTTGACTGCTTGGAACTGTAGTAACAAACGTCTCATTTTCATTATAAATTAAAAGAACATACTGTATAACTAGTTGTCATATGTTTGCAGTTTGGTGGCAGAAACCAATAGGGATGGAACCGTAAATGGCACAAAAGTTTACAACAACATTATTAACAGCATTAAGGAGGCAGAGGATGCTGCCATGATGGCTGAAAAGGCTGCTAATGACACGCTGGAGGTATCAGATGTGTTTTTTCTTTCTCAGTTTGAATACCTATGCTTGCAAAAATTCAAACTAACTTCAAGTCATTTATCTGTTTGTAATATTGTAACATTGGTGTGTGTTTTCAGAACGTAAAGGACCAGAACCTCGGCAGACTTGCTAATGCTCTGAAGAACCACAGCATGGACCTGAAGGATGAGGTTGAACAACTAAATGATGAACTGAACAATGGTAAACATTTACAAACATGTTGACATTAGTTTTTTAGTTTTTATCAAAAGTGAGACAGTGAAATTGTGTAGAGTCCGGCGCACTCATTGTAAGTTTGAATCTCTGCCGCTCAGACCTGAAGCCTCAGCTGGACGACGCTCAGGAGCGCCTGGAACGCGCCAAGACCAAACAAGTTGCTGTGATGAAGGATCTGGCAGCGGTCCAGAACAACCTCAACTTCACCTCGAGTACGCACAAACACACACAGAAGCTCCATCCAGATTCAGAACTTAACAACTGCGTTATTCTGAACACTCGTGTTTCTCCGCGATAAACAGATGTGAGCCAGCAGATTGATGATGTGAAGAATATGGCAGATCTGGCAAACACCACGGCCACCCAGGTCAAAAACGCCCTGCGACCCATTCAAGAGGAGCTAGACCAATGGCAGAAGGCCTACGGAGACGCTAATGCCACAAACGATGACCTCAACAACGCCCTAATGGACGCCAACAACACCGGTAGAAGGCTTAGTAATGTTTCTATGTGTACTGTGGTTTCCAGTCAGATTGCGGGCGTATTTCATTAGCCTGTTGAAGAGAGTTCTCCTTGATTAGCTTGATTAATTGAAAGTGATTTATTTTATGTTTTTGAGTGTTGGTGAGACAAAAGTGAAGATCAGGCATTTTTCTAAATGAAGGAATTAAATAAAAGATTAACTGACGGGGAAAATTCATGAACATGTAAAACTGTACGTAGCTAATACAATGCTCCATCTTTACTCTAGTTCACAAGCTAGGGGAAACTATTCCTACTCTCATGAAGAAGCTGGATGACCTGCAGAATCACTCCACACAAATGCCAAACATCTCGGAGAACATCAACCGCATCCGTCAGCTCATAAAGGAGGCGCGCAACGCAGCCAGCAAGGTACCGACAGTCACGTTTCCACCACCTCAGACCATATTGTGTTGAATCACTTCTGCTATTATTCATCCTTACCGAAGCCATAATATTCACACTAAAATCTGAGGACATGTTGACCAACTGGTGCTTTTCCTCGTTTTCTTTCCGACATCAAGGTGGGCGTGTCTGTGAAGTTTGACGGGAAGTCAGGGGTTCAAGTTCGTACACCACCCAACCTGGCTGACCTGGCCGCCTACACCTCCATGAAGTTCTACATCACCCTGCCCGAGGCCGCACGGAAGAGGCGACAGGACACAATGAACAAACAGTTTGTTTTCTACCTCGGCAACAAGAATGTAAGCGTCGTCATGGAGTTACCTTTTTTTTTTAATGATTTATTTAAGGCTGCTGCTCTGAACTTGGTTTTGGATGTAAAATGTTGCGCTGCTTTTTAAATCCAGTCCTGTGTCTGTGGTATTTGTAGTCCAGTAAGGAATTCCTGGGGATGGCGCTGGAGGGGAAAAGACTGCGCTGGTACTTAAATATTGGAGGAGAAACTGCGGACGTGATGGTGGCTGAAGACGTCCAGACGAAAGGAATCTTCAACACCGTCATCCTGGAGAGGTAACGCACATTAACATCTGAATATTCTGCAAGAGTTCAGTTAAATCATCATTTTGTATTGAGTAGTGTTTTAGATTTTATATGTAAAACCTGCTTTAACATTCTCCAGACAACATTTATGTTACAAACCAAACAAACAAAACCATTATTATACTGTAATACCTATCCTAAGATATATGTGCTGATATCTGCATGTCTCTGCCTTGATGAGTAGTCTCTAAGGGCACCTGCTTTCACCTCAGCAGTATGGTCAAAAATTAAAATCCAGAATAAAATAAAGTGAAATCTTTCCTACATACAAGGCCCATAATGACCATAATGCTCCATCTCCTGGTAAAGACCTCATAGTGCCTTATTAAGCTCTCTGCTTCAGTTGTTCTCATATCTAATGTTCTGTCTGGGTGAATGCAGGATCCTCCAGTTCGGTGAGATGTCCCTGTCTTCAGACCAAAGATCCACCAAAGCCTCTTTGGAGGCTAAAGGAGACCAGGGCCTGCTCAACCTCTTGACTAACGACACTGTCTTCTACGTGGGAGGATACCCACCAAATTTCATAGTAAGTATCGAATCAGATTTCATCATAAGTACAGGATTACAGGATATTGAAACATACAGTATGTGAGCTTTTTATTACTGTCTGTTAAACACCTTGCACCTTGATAACTGATGGTAGGATACAGTAAAGAACATGTGTTCTAATTGATCAGTCTGAACTCTTTGGTAATGGTGTCTTTGCTCTTAGATTCCGTGTTAAAAAATGTCTGGACAGATCACCAATCTGTCCCAGGGTTAACACAGACAGTTTAGAATCATCATCTAATGAACAGTACTGTTTCACTCACTGTTTATGTTAAGCAGCTGTGTTTCATTTTTATGTTCTTGTTTTTTTAGATGCCTGACCCGCTTGTGCTGCCTTACTTCACGGGTTGTATCGAGCTCGGCACTCTGAACGAGGAGGTGCTCAGTTTGTATAACTTTGAAGAAACCTTCAACCTAAACACCACAAAGGAAAGACCGTGTGGCAGGTGAGTGCACGCGCTGTCATCATAACGTGTCTTTTTTTTCTTCTTTCTTTACATCTCAGGAAATTAAATGTCAAATTATTGGTTGTAGAATCTGTTTTCTTTGTTTGACTGTTTTAAAACTGTCTGACAGGTCAAAGCCCTCGCTGACTCAGAACTGGGTTAACGATGCAGCGTATTTCGATGGCACCGGCTTTGCTGAGATCAGCTTCAATGGCGAGGCCGCACAATACTTACGCTTTGAACAGGAAATCAAACTGCTCTCACACAATGGAATCCTGCTCCTGCTCCGCAGCGCGGTAAAAGCCTCACTTGTCCTACAAATTACTTGTTACTGGATCGCAGATGTGTTACAATATCCCTGACATCCTGTCTAGTTCAGTTCTTTAAAGAAGCTTTATGCTTCTAGGTTGGATCTACACTGTAGCTCTACTGAAACTCCAGCTGAAATAAATATATTGTCAGTGTGAAAGCGTGTGTTCATATCCTGCTGATATTCTTTTGAATGTCTGGTTGTGACTGTTGCTCCTTTTCTCTTGTCCATTAGGGTCAGTTCCTGTGTGTGGCGGTGCTTCGCGGCGAAATCGCAGTTTTTTACGATTTCTCTGGTTCTCTTGAGAAGCTTACGCCTGAAAGCACAGCGGAGTCAATAAAGATCAGTGATGGTGAACCCCGAATTGTGAGTCCCTTATGTCTTTCTAACTTAAATCACCTTTAATTGTCATTTCCCACTTAAACTTGTCTGGGTGTCAAGTCCCTCTCTTGGATAAGTGGTATTTTTATTTTGTGCATTAGTAGATAAATCGATAAACCAACACTTATCTGCAGCACTACATATTAGAAATGTCTTTATAGGGGCAGTTCCTGTCCAGTATACAGTTTAATAAGAGTGACATGCTTTTTAATAACTCATTGTACAATATATATTCCCTACACTCATTAGCCACTTCATTAGGTATACTCATGGAAACGACTGCATTCTAATATAGAAATGCAAATGATTTATGATCTTGTTCTGATTCTGCAGCTGGACATTTTGATTCTTCAAGCAAGCAAACTTGTGGTGAGGGTCAATCGCAAGACCATCTACACAAAGCCGTTCTCGGAGACCGTACCTCAGTTCAGCAGGTCCTACTATCTGGGAGGAGTACCCAAGCATGCGATGCCTGAGAAGTGAGTTGATTTTATTTTTTATTCTGTTTTATTTTTTGTTGGCAGGAAAACACACTCACATGTGTATCCAGGAGGATTTATTATTATTCTTTGATAATGCGCAGTGCCCTTAGCTTTGCACTTTTGAAACGCAAGTTTGCAGGTTGCAGGACTTCTTGACAAACATATGTGCAGGTCTAAATCAGTTTACTGATGCGCTGATGCAGGAGAGCAGGGATAAATTTGAATTTAACTCTAAAAAAGAATTGCGTAGTTTGGCTGACAGTGATTCAAAAATTCCTTCAGACTTTATGCAACATTATGCAAGCCTTAAGAATTTAGTTTCAGACTTGAATTATTTTTTTTTTTTCAAGCACAGATTAGGGCACGATATGAGCTATGGTCAACAATGACTTTTTGTCAAGTGAAACTTGATCTTTTGGTTCAGTGTTTTCGTTTGATGATACTTTCAGTCTCATCTGTTCACTCCGCGCACTAACTACATTCCCACACATCTTCTCTTCTGGGAAAACTTCAGTAAACTGCTGACACCAACCAGTAGACCAGAGTTACCCACTAGCTGGTGTCGAACTTGAAATCCAAAAATGTAAAGCTAGGAATTGGTGGACACCATAAACAACCATAAACGGAGAAGGTCCTTTAGATTATTTGTAGGCACAAAATAATAACAAGACAAAGTCTGTATTAATACCAATGTATACAGCTGTTTGTTAGTAAATTATCTGTGAAATTAGGTATGTTATGTTCTTTTGTGCTTCATCAGCCAAAAATTTTAATTCAGCAACAATGTTTTACTGCATTTTGTTGTTTTAACCGGAGTTGTTTTTCTGCTCGTCAGTTGGGTTCATGCTGTCCTTTCTCCTCTCCTCAGGTTGAAGGCTGTGTTTTCTAAACAGGGTTCTGTGAAGGGCTGTTTCAGGAATGTCAAGGCACTGGGCACTCACATCGACCTGAAGAGGATGAACAGCTCTGGAGTCAGTTTCGGCTGTGACAGTGACTTGTTGGTAAGAGGAGGTCATTTACAGTTCAGCCTGTGAAAAAAAGGAGTAAGCCATTTTTTATGTTATTAAAATGGGACATTAGGAGGAACCGTAGACTGTGTATGGATGGAACTGCTACTTTAAAGTGAGTCCAAAGCAAGTAGAGCTCCCCCTGGTGTCTGGCTGCAGTATAGGTGATAAGCACCTATGGACTTGGGCTAAACTAAAATACTAAAATACATGTCAAATATTTTCTTTGCAATATATATATACATATATATATATATGTATGTACATATATAAATATATATATATATATATATATACACACACACATATATATGTGTATATATATATATATATATACATATATATATACACATATATATAATGTTCATGCATACTCAAGTGTCCATATTTCTGATAAGTTTTGTTTTAGTTAGTTATTTGACACTATAGAAACAGGACATGACATCATAAAAATTACAAGTTGCCATGCCAACCACTCTGTAAGCGGTACCTTAAAAATGTGAGAGTTGGAAAATAATTTCATAAATAAATAAGTACAGTGAATAATCCAACACTTCCTTGTGACTGGTGGAGGTCGAGAACATAAATGAAAAATGAGTTGAGGCTAAGGATGAACACAGAATTCCAAGTCTGAGGCAAGGCCTCCATCATACCTACCTACTTTCAGCTCCTCTATTTATGGTCATTTGGGTGTTAATTGACAATAATGTTTGTCATCACAGAATGCACACCTCATACTACAGTGCAAATGATTTACAGAAGACAGGGTGAAACGACAAAGTGTCCCCAGGACATGGAGAGATTTGGATATTTATGGAGTTGAGAGAAAATAAAACCTTGACCTGCTCTTTGTGTGTGTCCAGGTGGCTCGTGAGGGTCATTTCACGGGTCAGAGTTACCTGAGCTTTAATCTGACAAACGTGCCCAGGCTCAGGGACAACTTCTACACCAGCTTCAGCTTCAGAACCGACAAGACCGAAGGACTCATGTTCTACCACCTTGATCAGGTGGGAATAAAGTTAATAATAGTTTCACATTCAGTTGTTACAAGCACCTTTTTTTCTTCCTGTTTGATACATTTCAGATGTATTTCTCTGTTGTGTTATGTCTTACAAGCACTCTTTGTGATCTGTCATGGCTGCAGGACGGTGTCTGTCAGGTGTTTTTGCAAGATGGCCATGTCGTGGTGAGAGCCGGCAACAGTGAGATCAGGACTCAGAAAACATACAACGACGAAAACAGTCACTACGTCACATTTTACAACAATGACGCAGGGTATGAGTTATCCAAACGCATAGGACACAGAGGAGCCAGTGTGTAGCTTTCAAACAGTTTGCTGACCGACTGGCTGCTCTTTTATCAGGATACGTTTGTACATGGATGACGTGCTGGAGAAAGAGAAGGGTGGTAACACCCGGCAGGGCACCATTCCTAGCAGTGAGACAACCTCAGATAAAACCACCACCTACCTGGGAGGAACGCCCGACCAAAGCTTCGCCAACCTCACCGGATGTATCAGCAATGTTTTCATCAAGAGGTAAGAAAAACTCTAAGATCATGTTTTGTTTTGTTTTTTTTAAATCAGCACAGCTGACAGCACTGAATCCTTCACTGGCAATGAAATACTGATGGCTCTCAGTCCTTGTATTTTTCAGCTGCATTTTGTGCCTCTGAGAGTCGCACCAAGGAGGAGAGTTAAGAAGAATAAATTACTCAAGCAATTTTTAATAAGAGAACAGATCAATAGGGAGACATAGCTTAGTAACTGGACAAACCAAGTTAATACTGCAGGCAAAAAGGCACACTGTAATGCCTGGACCAAAAAGTTGCACTTGAACACACCACAAGGACTGTAGCCAATGTCCATCTGACTGGAAGGAGATAACTCTTCATACCGGCAAGTGGTGGCAATCTACATACCAAAGGGGAAACCAGAACAACTAGGTCTGGATAGGAAGCTATAAGTTCCGTAGGCATGCTGGTCAGATGACCTACAGTTTATTCGTTCTCTCTGTTTTCGTGCATTGGTTTGCTTGACTGATCAGTCAATCAGAGTGATCTCTCTGACCGACTCGTCCTGCCATTAATTCACCATGCTCAATCAGCTGATAAGCAGCCTCAGGGACACAATGGAAAAAACCATGGTCACACTTCTTCACTGACAAGAGTGTCGGCGTGGGTTTATGGTTCTGATGCTTTACATACAGTGTAGGTGAAGATTGGTTTGGTTGGTAGTTTAGTCTGACGGTCTAAGCACCACAGAGCATCTCTGAGCTGAAACGCTAAGAGATACACAGCTGTTTGAGCATTACAGACATATGTACTCGCACGAAGAGTTTATTTTCAGATGCGTTTCTCGTCTCCAGGAAAACTGATGTTCAGGCGGTTTTGAACCTGGTGAAAGCTAAAGAAAACGCCAATGTTCCTCTGGACTGTCCCGCTGCTAAAAAGCCTCAGCAGATCGTCGCCTCAATGCCTAAACACAGTAAATCTAAGGTAAGCGCACACGTCAAGTTTGCCTTTTCCAGACCACAACAACAGAGCCATGGATGCGCCTGGTGAGGAGGTTAACGTCAACTCCATCTCTCCCTTCCAGGGGAAGCACAAGAAGACGCCAGGATCTCGCAGTCGGAACACCCGAGGGTCGTGTCAGGGAGAGCTGTCGGACCACGAGAGCGGAGCGACGTACTTCAGCGGCTCCACGCACAGCTACCAGAGATACGACATCCTGCCCACCTCAATGTGAGTGGGAACACTGACTGAAATGAAATACTCTCCTCAGGAATGAACACAGACCAAATTAGAGCTCAGAGTCAGGCAAACATTGGACGGAGGACTGAGGTTTCTTGACTCAAAGAGCGAACTCGTCCAGCTAATCGAATCTCCCCGTACAGGACTCACATCTCCATGGCGCTGAAGATCAACTCCTCTGACGGTTTGGTGCTGTACGCAGCCGGCAGGCAGCGCAGTGGGGCCGTGATAATGCTCGGCCTCTCGGACGGCCGCCTGCTGCTTTTGTTAGACGGAGGGAAGAGGAAGGCCAACCTGCGCAGCCGCAAGAAGTACAATGACGACCGCTGGCACACGGTGAGGTCACATGATCCGAAGTTAAGGTAGTCACATGTTCATAACAGCATGGGATGAACTGGATATTGTCACTACGTAGGCTAAGTTAAGATAACCCTTTAATTTGTGTGTGTAAAGATGACAACAGAGTAAAACTGAGGAAAAGTACAAACTTATTAACATCATTCATGTTAAGTTCTCAAGTCAATGCCTCTGAGTGCAGTATTATCACTGGAGCAGCCACAACATAACATAAACCGCATCAAGTATCTGACAGATCTTCAGACAGAACTCGACGCATCTTAGATGCAGATTCATCAGATTCATCCTAAAACTGACCGACTCTGCCTCTCTCTTCCTGTCACTGCAGGTCTTCATAAAGCGTGAAAAGGAGAAGATCATGCTGATTGTGGACGGCATCGATGCTCAGTCCAAGAAAATGCCTGGAGGAGAACGGACTCGTCTCACCGGGCCTTTATATGTCGGAGGAGTCCCGTCCTCACTGACGGCAAACATCCAGACTCTGTTTCCAGATGTAAAAGAAGCAGAAATATTTATATATAAAAAAAAAGCAGATGTGACCCTTCATTACATTTTTTTGTAAGCTGTGTAATAAATGTCTGTGTATGTCTGTGGTATCCTTCAGGCCCCGGGCTCTGGTGGATTCATCGGTTGTGTCAGGGACCTGACGCTGAATGAAGCCCCTGCAGGAAGCCCCTCTCTCAGCCAGGGGACGATGCCCTGCTTCCAGAACCATCTACAGCCTGGAGCCTACTTCTCTGGACAAGGAGGACACATCGCAATAGGTAGTTCAACATCTTATTATCGTACTTGTGTCTTCTCTTCTTGTTTGGACCCTGCTGAGTTGACTCTCACCTTTCGCACAGATGAGTCTTTGGTTCTGGGTCGGGATAATGAGATCCAGCTGGAGGTTCGACCGGTCTCAGAGTCTGGGCTGCTGTTGCATGCTGGGACGTCACCTGACCATCACCTGAGCTTGATCCTTAACCAGGGAGAGGTGAGGCCACCACAGTGATTCTCTCCTCTCGGGGTCCGAGCTCTGGCTCCTGTAAAGCATCTAGAGACGGCTTTGATTGTTATTTCTATACTGTACTATGTGAATGAGTGTCTAACTAAAACCAAGTCCTGTTTCTGCAACTTTTTACTAATGAGCAGCGATAAACAGAGGTCCACTTCAGTTAATAGGTTCTCATTAAATATTGATAACTCCACCGTACCCCCTTCCCCTCAGGTTAAGAGGATGTCATGCTTGTCATCCTTGACAAATCTCTCATAGCCCACATCAGCAGTGTAGCATACTTCCACCTCTGCAACATTAATCCACTCCCCACCGCCATTCTTGTTCATACCATCACATCTCATTATGCATCAGATATTATAATTCTGTTCACCTGAAAATTACAACCTTCAAATCCAGACTCAAAGCACGTCTGCTCACTCTGTTTAATCGGTTGTCCCTTCATTTTATACCTATATACGTTTTGTCGTAAAATCATTATTTTAACTGCTATTGTGAAGCCGCCAACAAAAAAACAAAGATTAAACCAGAATGTGATGTTTGCAGGTGACTGTCTCAGTAAACACTGGCAAAGGTGAATTCTCTACCTCCTTCACTCCCGAAGAACCTCTGTGCGACGGCCGCTGGCACACGATCACAGGTGAGCTTGCGTCAACGAGCTGCCTCCCGCGCTCGTCTCGCGGTTTTATTGTCCCGCTGTAACGCCCAAATGTTTTTTCCTGCAGTGGTGAAGAAGAACAACGTCCTGCAGCTCCACGTGGACGGAGCCAGCTCGCACAGCGTCGGCCCCAAACAGAGCCGCTCCGCAGGCGCCAGAGAGACTGTTTACCTCGGAGGCACACCCGGTGAGTACACACGACACTGACACACAACGGGCAACACACACGCAGACACCTTTTTATTTTGTACAAACGCTCTGCATTTCTTCCCGTGGAGCCTATGTACATCAATGTAGTTATTAAATTTTACCATTAAAACTGTGATGTGTTGCTTATTTTTATTAATTCAGTCTCTAAAGCTTCAGTGATCAAGGAGAATTTTTTGTAGTTCTTAAAAAACATGCAAAATATAAATTGTTGAGACTTCTGGATGGATGGATGATTTATTTTATTTATATGAGTTTGAATTATTCATGTTTGCTTTAGATCCAGGAAGAAAATACATTTTGATAGTTACACACTGAGGTAGTAGAACAGTTGAAGTTAAAGGAAAAAAAAAATATGTGCAAAACATCGACTGTGACGCTTGTTGACCTGAGGTTAAAGTTTTCTTAGAACGTCATGGTGCCTTGTATAATATTTTTGGTGTTTTTGTTGCCCTAAAATTCAGTGTTACTACAAGCTAAAAACTACGATTAACTTATCAGGGTTTCTCCTCCTCCAAGTCATGCACAGCTCCAGAGCAGGTAATCAATGACCCCATTTACTCCTCCCTCTATCCACCAGGTGGCGTCACAGTTCCAGGTCTACCTGCCAGCTTGCCGGCCTTCCAAGGCTGCGTCCGCCTTGCTACCATCAACCACAGACCTGCCAGGTTGTCCAAGCCTCTCGCCGTGCACGGAGCAGTGGGGACCCAGGGCTGCCCACACATGTAGACCCAACACACAGTCTTACCCTCACATTCTCCAACTACAGAATCCTGGTGGTGGGTGTCATGTTACTGTAGCTAATTTAAAATATCTATATTAATATTTATTTTCTACGTTCAGAAAAAAAAATGTATATTTTATATTTTCACCACAATATTCCTGGTGTTTTTTTTTTTTTGTGCTACAGGGTGCTACAGCTGAGATGCACTGATACGAGATGTTAAATTTCACCTCTGTAATGAAAAACATCAGTCACTTCGAAAATGTGTAGTATATTGTAAATAAAGGCAGAACGGCTTGATTTCTCTAGGTTGGATTCATACAGATAAAGTCCCAGAATATTTTGACTTTAAAAGATGTATACCGCTGTGTATTGTGTATCTCCAGCAGAGAATGTTAAGTAGGCCTACTGAGTCGGTACACTGTGAACACTGTGATACTAGAGAAACGTCCTCAGGCAGCACAGACGGGTGGCCGTACCTGCCACCGAGACGGGACTGGACTTTTGGGGGAATCAATTAGTTTGGGGTTTAAAATATTTTGCAGACATTTTCTATCAGCATTGGTGATGATGTTGCATTCAGGTGATACTAGAGCCGTCATAATTGGTGATTTTTGAACTGAAAACTTCTTTTAATCTGACCTAGAGTGCAAAGAGTCGAGTCTGCCATTCAAGATAATTTAATTCAAATTAAATGATCGTTGAGTTCCATCCTAAGCCGTATAGAGTCCTTCTCTCCCGTAGGACATGAAGGCACCACAAAATCTAGTTCTGTCCAAGTTGCAGGCAGCGTCTCCCGTCTATATTCCGTCATAAATGTAAACATGTACCAAATGAGTGTGAACCTGTATGTAATATAACCACTTTTACAAATATTTCAAAATGAATAAGCTGTATCCCCCCTCACTCCCCGCCCTTGTGTTGTAAATGTTTAAATAAAGTTTCTTTTTTCATATAAACTGTAGACTTTTGTGTTTGTTACCTTATCTGCAAAAAAACAAGAAGCTTTGAGTGAAGGAATATATTTTTTTAATTATCAATATCAAGAGTGAATCAGAAAGGTCTCTCCCAAACAGAAACCTGCTAACTCTGTATAGTCTGTCCTGAGTGGGAGCAAGTTGCCTTTGGTATAGAAAAGTGTAAGACAACATTGAAGATAAGGAGGTAAAGAAAATAAAAAACAGAAAGAATCAGATTTCTCAAAAGGCATGGCAAACTGAGCCTTAATCCAGACTCATGTCCTCATCGTCCTCCTTCTTCTCTTTAGAGTCCTTACTGCTCTGCATGGCTCGGGCAAACGCCTCCACATCTGACAAGGAGCAAAAAACACACACTGATAAACAGAAAGGACGTGGAAGTGAATGTAAATGTAAATCTATCCTTGTCGTAATTCCTCATTCATCAGACAAAGAGCCCAGGAAATGTTGTAGGAACATTGAGTTTCTTCCCCATGAACCCACTTTCTCATGTGCCATGAATAAGGTAACACTCTTGTACATTTCCCAAACAAAATGTTTCCAAGTGAAACAACCAGAACATGTGTATATTGCTACTTTATGGACAGTAGCAATAGCTCTTCTTGAAATATCTTTAAACTGAATCATTGTATTAATGTTTGTTTTTGTCCTGTATTTAAGACCCTTAACACAAACAAAGGTAACATGGAAAATGAAATGAAGGGTTCTTAGTGTCATGCGTTTGTCTGACCTCCTTTGTTTGCAGCATCCACAGCTTCAGCCGGCAGACCAAACTGACTCATGAGTGGGCCGAGCTGCCCGGAGGCCAAGGCACTGCTGAACATGCTCATAGACTAAAGAGAGGAGAGGTCACAGTCAATGACGTATACAGGAAGCTGAAGTGATGTCCTAACTTTCTTCATTCCTCCTACCTGCTGGAACTGAGGAGAGTTGAGTGTGCTCTGGATCTCCTCAGCGCTCTGTGGTAAACTCTCTCCACTGGGGAGGAAGGGCAGCAGCCTCTGTTGGACCTCGGCGTTACTCAGGATCGGAGCCATCATCTCCGGGGTGCAGACGCTTGCTAGGTCCACTGTACGACGAGAGGAGCGAGGATGCAAGAAGTGAAATTTGTTGGAATAGTTGTGGGTTTGTTTTTTTTTTCACTACAACACTGCTATCCTCATCTGTCACTCACCCGCTGATCCCTGAGCACCCGTTGCTGGAACGTTCATGGTGGCTAGGATGCTCTGAAGGTCACTGAGCTGGATAGGCTGGTGGGGGGGAGGGCTTCCAACAGAGGCTGGGACCACCGGTGTCTGAGCCGAGGCTGGAATAGAAACCGTCAAGTATTAGAGACTGCGTTAGAAAACTCAAGCATAATTTAACTTCATTAGAATGAAAGGGCTTCGTTTTGCCTTGTTTTATGCTTGTTTTGCTTGATCACATGAAAACATTAACAGTGGACTGTTCATTTGCGACTACGTCATCATGACACAGCAGAGAACTTTACATACCTGGTGTGGAGGGAGCAACACCAGTGGTGGAGGAAGCTGGGGCAGCAGGAGCTGCAGGGGTGGTGGGGGCCTGAGAGGAGCTCAGTCTGGGGGCTGCACCTGATGAAGGAGTGGCTGCTGCTGACTGACTACGAGAGCTGGAAAGAAAACGGAAGACAAACGTAAATTAACAGGAAGGAGAGGCATCTTGAATTCAGTAGTGATTAACTATTTTTGCTGTATTGGAGTGAGCTGTGTGGTCAGTCTCACCTGGATGAGGAGCTGCTGGTGGCTGGTCCTCCACTGCCCAGAAGGTTTGCTAGTCCTGGACCAGCTAGTGCTCCCAAGCCTTAGACAAACACAAACAAATCAAAACAGGCCCAACTAATCTCTGATTAAACAAGTGTCCAAGTCTCTAGTTTGTCAAATCAAATAAATGTGAACTATAAGCTGTTTATGTGAAATGAAATCTCAGAAGCTAATCACCTAGCCCGCCAAGTCCAGTTGGACCAATGAGCTGCATAAGCTGGTTGTGACTCATATTCCCTAGAAGGTTCTGCAGGCCTCCCTCTCCTCCGAGAGCAGACAGCTCGTGGCCACTGCCGCCTCCGCTGCCCGGTGCTCCAGCAATGGGAGGGTTGTTCAGGTACTCATTCACCTTACGGCAGTACTCCTCATCCTTGTCCGTTTTTGGCTCCTAAGAGAAAAGGGGCATAAACGCACTGGTATTAGTCTAAAAATCTAGGAAAATATAGGAATTACACAATTAAATAGATGATATGCACATGACATCCCAGCAAGCAGACGTCTGGTTATGGCCACTGAGTGGCAAAAAGTAACAGTTGAGCGTGGAGATTAGCAACATTAATTTGAATCATAGGCCTTAATACCGTCTATATTGTAAAATTCATGAAAAAGAGCTGTTGTGCGACTAAGCAGTTAGAGATATATTTTTACAGATATCTGCCAAAGTAAAGAGAAGTAAATGAATTGTTGCATTATGGACAAAACTGGAATCCAGGGACCGAAACCTGGTGTTGTGGTTCACATTTAGTCTCAGGTAATATCAATTTATGTTGTATTTTTTGATGAACTCATAGCTTAAGTTAGGCTGTCAGATAAGTTTGTCCATGTTGTTGTTTTGGCATAGTTACAGCCAACAGTAACTATTTCAGCTAGAACAATAAAAAACTACAAAACAATAAACAGAGTATTTACAATAAGCTCTTAGCGTTAGCATCTTTTATTTAGCTACAATCATCATAACCAGATTGACCTTAACTAACTTTCCAAATCCATACTAGTTCGTATGGATCATTGTCGAGTCCAAATGTCCTAAATCTGATCAGATAATCCACATTTTTCTCAGTGTCGCTGTAGTTACTGATACAGTTCACCATGTTTTTGCCCCTTAGAAGGACGTGGCCGCAGGCGGCAGTGACGTCAATACATACCCTCTATTCGTAAATAAGATAAATGCCATTCCATTAAGTGGGCAGAAACTTTTTATCAACGATGGACTGTAATAAACTCTATTCATAACTATTGAGTCATAATTCAGTTTCCCTCTATTAAACATCCATCTGCAGGCACATAAATGGACACAGATGTCCCCACTTTCACATCTCTACTTCTTTGTCGTTTAAAAAGACGACAATCCACATTTTTTTTCTCACTTGCATCCAGAAGAAAAGCCTTTTGGACCCGGCCTTGAATTTCAGCACGTAGACACGTCCAGTGGTGCACTGGTTGACCCTCTTGAATTCACAGTCATCAGGGAAGATTATCAGGTCCTGGACATGAAAAAATACAAGTCGAGACATTCAACAGGGAGAGAGAGAAGACAGGGGTTGCCGTGACACAACAAATCATCATCACCCAATCACCAAAAGGGAAAACCGAGGCAACTACATCACTGCAGCACTGAAATGGCACGGCCACTTTGCCAGCTTTAGGGAAGGCCAGCTAAATTAGGATTCAAAGTGTCAGCATTAGTGATGACAAAACTGCTCTTGTGAGCAAAAACAACAACAGTTGTTCAAAGTCCATTTTGTCCCCCTTGCAGGAGTGCAGCATCTGCCCTCAATTTCTTTGTATTTGTGGAGTTTACTCGTCTAAAGATAGAAACAACTGAGTTTTTATCGAAGTGCAATGAGACCATGCTTTGTTTGAAAAGTGAAGAATAGCTCAATTATCTCAATTGTTAAATTAGTTACTATGTTGGTAAATTTTCCTCAGACACAGAATCACGAACAAGAAAATTAAGAGTTAGTCTTTTCATTTATCCCACAGTGGGGAAATTGTCAGCTTTAATAAGTTTGACAGGTTTATTCAAGTTAATGCTTAAGTTTTAATTTAGCAAACCCTTGCTGCCGATTAAGCCATTACATTAAAGAGGGTAGTTAAGCAACACTCACATCATCAACACTCCCCGATGTCCTGTCCTTCCAGCAGAAGTGAATCAGGGAATCATCAGACTGCTGGATGTACACCATCCCCTTGCGTTTGTCTGGTGTGACAGTGTTCCCCTTCAAGTTCATTTTGCCGGCACGAAACTCCACCAAGTACTTGCTGGAGCTTCCCCTGGACCCACTGACCAAGCTCGGAAAGAGAGCGCCTGACGACATCTTCAGATCCCTTTAACACTGAGGGAAAATAGAAAGGTTTCAGCTTCACAAGATCAGTCAAGAATTGCTTCACCGGCATAAATAAATTAAGCCACAAATCAGAAAGGACATTAGTAGGGGTATTTCAGTACTGATGAAAGGTTTATTGTGTACCAGTTAGAAAGTAGAAAACACACATCGTACTTAAAATAAATAAAATAAAATAAATAAATGAATTCTTACAAAGAGAATATTCAGAACGTCTCATGTATGTCACATTTCAATCTCTGGGCTTCATGATATCAAACATTAAATACAACTGGGCACAAACAGCTATCATCTTTTTCCTCTGTATAAAGGATGACAGAGAAATATTTTTGACCAAGTAATGCTACTAAACAATTTGATTCAATTTCTATTTGCCATTTAAGCTCTTTGATGTGTTTAGTTCATACAGTGTTTCACCCTTTACAATGACATCAGATAGTTAAACAAATTACTTTTCGGCATAAGAATATTGATGAACTCTAATGAATAGATTTGATTAAAATGCTACTTAGAGTAATCCCCAAAGTGAAACTAACGTTGCATCAAAAGCAGTCAAACTCAAGGTTGGACACAGAACTAGCTTTGCGTGGCATGTTTTTTTCTTTTTTTCCCCCAGTAATCGTTGCTTTAACGCATAGCATTAATACAGCAACGTGATAACTGTCCGTAACTTTGTCCTTTATGTTTGCTTCAAAAATAAAACAGGACTAGGTAGTTTGTGCCACACAGACTTTTCAGAACGTATCTAACAAAACTAGCAGTTAGCCAGTCAGCTAGTTAGCTATGACTTCTGGCTGTGTCATGCTGCTTGTCAATGCTAACGTTAGCCCATGACATGGCTAAACCGATACACCGCCGAGGCCAAAAGCTTTCTTTATATTTAAAGTAATTCGAAACATCGAATTGACAATGAAGTCTAAGTCTGATGTCCTTTTGAGCAGTTTTGTGTGAAACCGAAATTTCAAACTAACTTCTGTTCAAATACCTGAAGTTGTGATCGCTGAAAGCACCAACAAGTTTCTTCTTCCTAGCGTCGTAGAGTAGTGATGTGCGGATCGATATGGAAATATCGATACCACCAGTACTAGATCTTTATGCTCTGAAACCGATTCTCAAATCAAAATGTCTGATACTTCGGTCATTTGAGGTAATGTTTATCATTAGCAGGAACAGTGATACAAAGGTACTTTGTAGATACTTTTTTTCTGCCTGGCAAGTGCGTAATAAGTGCAGCGGCAGCTGCAGTTACTGTCTCATTCTGTAGACTGAGCATAACGGAGTCAACCCCAAACAGCCCATTTTCAAATGTTTTGTATGACTCTGTCCTCTGCTTTTTTTTTTTTTTTTTTTTTGACCACTTAATGTATTTATCGGCTGTCGACTCTGTCATTTGAGCCGTAAGTAATAAAAGTTGCACAAGGCAGTTAATAGAAACTGTAAAACCACACTGTTGGTAAAAACTGGAAAGTAGAAAACAAAACAAAAACTTATTTATGGTTTTGTCTCCCTTTCTTTGTTTTGTTATTGTTGTATTAGTTCGACTATATTGTAAACTACACTGCTACCTCAATATATCTACAAGTTTAAAACAAATAAAGGATTCTGATGTCTTATATTCTTTACGAAGCTATGATTTTAATTCACTGCTTCTTTAGATTTGCCAGACGTCTAAGTGCATTTTGCACAAAGTATCGGTGTCATATCGGTGTCGCCGATACCAGGATGAGATTTACTCAGTGTCGGGTCGGGAAGGAAATCGGTGATATCGAACATCACTAACGTAGAGTGTTGATGTTCTGTTGTGTCGTGAGCGCGCCTGCTGTTAGCGGGAGCGAGCAGAGAGCAGAGTGGGAGGTTTTCCGCGCGACCGTCCTGTCCTGCACGGATTGACAGCTCGTTCTCTCCTGGAGTAGCCGTTAGCTCAGTCGCTGCGCTACCCGGCTATTTGAATGGTTTAGCGGCGGAAAGCAACGCGCAACTGGGATGCGAGTATTATAACACTCGAGCTAGGCTTCTTATTAAGAAAAACGGAAGCCACGCTGCCCAGTGCGGAGAAAAGGTAAGAAATGCACAGAGTTAGCCTAGAGGCTAACATTAGTCAGCTTTACTGCCCTTGGATTAGTTAGCGAGCTAAGTGCTAGCTGGCTTATTCAAACCACATCTCTCAGTGTGAGCTAGGCTATAGGCTGGCTAACCAACATGGATGCTGGTTGCGTTCCTTTGATGCGGTGTCTGGAGATTATCCGCTTTAACCACGGGTTGGCTCCCGAGTCGACCGGTAATTTCTAGTTTAGCTGCCAGTCACGAATCGAAAGCCCCACAGTAAGTTACGTGATCTCAGACATACGCCGGGTTCAGATCAAGAGGTTTCACCTCCGATCGAGTATTGTCAGTTTAAACGCCACGATTTTAGCCAGTGTCGAGTAAAACGGGGAACACGGGATAAATCCGGATTTGCAGTCTGTAGCTTTTTCGCTCTCAAAGCTGACGCCTGTCTTTACAATGTTAGAGAGACAGGTGCAACTTGCACGTTCATCAAAAGCATGTCCAAGAAATAACCAGGTTCGTAAAGAATCGATTGTTAAATCGTAGGTTATTTTGTATCGTTCTTAACGGGACAGCTCCTATTATTGTATTTTATACGAGCGTTTGTGAAGCAGATGGAGTAGAGCTGCTGTCTTTCTTTGCCCGCATGTGATGTGTGTAGTGGCAGGTGGCATTACAAACTGTCTCTGTGTGTGGTTACATGTTTGTAAGGGTTTTATTACAAAATCGTAAGTAGTTTGGGGTCCTTGGCCACCTCTATTGTGTCAGTTCAGTTGGGATGTTTTTAGTCATTGCAACCCAGGCAGCAGTTCGGTCCACTGAAAGTCTTGGTGATATGTTTTCCCGAACAAGCAATGCATCAGGTTATTTTCAGTGATTCTTTGAAGACAGAAATAATTGCAATATAATGCACCTTTCTTAACCTGAATAGTCTTATTTAGATTATTTAGAAATTGCAGAAAATACCAGGTATGATCGATTGATTGATTGATTGATTTGTGTGGATCATTCCACAGACTTTGCATTCATTCATTTACAAAGTTTTCATATTGTATTTTTCGTAGTATTCGTAGCAGCCTTGAATACTATTGATTCATAGTTGTGCCAGTTTATACAATATACGGATTCATAGTACTCTTACTAATGCATGCATTGCATTGCATACATGTCATCAGCTCTCTTTTTTTGTGTCCAGGAAACATTTGGCCAGCTCATATTTCTTGTCTGACTCAGCAGGTCTGTGTAAGAGTTTAGGGGAACAGAAGATAGTGGATGATGTCATCTGTATCATCTGCTACAGTGGTCATCAGTGAGTCATATATAAAAACCAGTCACATCAAATCAGGTTGTGCCTAGATAATAGACCAATAGTAGGTCAGAGAGGGAGATTACTGCCTCTACAATGCGGTCACACTGGGCCTTCAATGCAATAGAGAACTAATGCTGCAGTTAATGCTTACTTTCGGTATGGGTTATTGATCACATAATGTGCAAAAGGTCAAGAAAGAGGTATCTTCAAATGGCTTCTCAGATTTTTTAATTTCAGTAAATCATTTAAACAGTTAGACTGGTACCAAAGTTATGAACAATTCTATTAATAATTCTTTCTGTCATTGTTAATCTGTTCAGTTTTTAGTTTAATTAAAATAATTGCCCACACATTTTCTGTCTAGACATTTAGATTAAACAATGAACCACTTCAGCTTTGCTAAAAGTCCGTTTCTGTTCCGTCTGTTACTTTCTGTTGTAGATATAGTATCGTTTACATTACTTCTTCTTCCTTACCTACTTTGTATCTGCATGTAGCTGCTGTAGCTCGGTTCAATAGTTTTCTGTCTGTCTCTCTCTGCCATGACCCCTGAAAACCTAAAATTATCCCCCAGCTGGGATACCTAGTTTGGCTCATTGGCATTTGGTATTGACATTTGTGTCCTCACATGGAAGGATTACAGGGTTCACATTCAGCAGCTATAGTTGTAGACAATTGCAAAAACTGAGTTTTATAGACGTGATTTATGACTGAAGGGTATAAATAGTGCAACTCATTAGATGACAGAGAGATTATGTTCTATAGCGATGTGCATATGTTGTTAGTTGACATCTTTAAAATCTTGTGCTTTTTAAATGTTCGGATTCATCTCAAAAGAGAATAATTCAATTTAACTATTCAATTACTTTAACAGCGTTTACTTGTTTTTCAGTTTTCAGTGTGTTTGTTTTTACTGGTCGAGGTAACTCAATGCCTGAGGGAGTCAAAATCAGTGGTGAAATCAGCAGTATCCAAATGTGAATTCTAGTTATGGTCAATAAATCTGTCAAGAAGAAATCTCAACCTCTCAAATGTGAATTCACAGCTTCCTTTACTTGAAAATGAGACAGCAGGTAGCAGCACGGACTAAATGATTAATTAATTAATCAATCAAGAAAATAATTCGCAAACTAAATTTCAAATATAATTGCGTAAGACAACTCCCTGTCTTAGCTGGACAGGAACTCTGGCTGCACTCTTGTCAGAATACAAGAATATATGTAGTTAATTTTGAAATTGGTAAAAGTGTGATATTTTTAGAATGTGTTGTATTTAACAGGGACTGTATTTCCATCTGACACAGTGTCGTTTCTAATTTTCAGTTGCAAGTTAGTCGCATCCACTTGGGCTCACTGCAGCTAAACTCACCATTGTATGCAGGTACACGACAAATGCTCATCAGTTGGTCTGACTGTGAGTAATTAAAACAGTAAAAGTACCCCAATGAAGTACTCTCTGCTAATCAGAGAACTCAGCCATGCACTAAAAAAATGTTTTCCTTCAGAGAGACAATTCTTGTCAGGAGCGTGTCCTTAAAACATGATGGCGTAAGAGTCCTGTGATCACAAGTCACGTGGCTCTGTCATATATTCACTTTCACTTTGCACTTTCTGTCTCCATTTCTTTGTCAGCCTGAACTAATCACTTCTTTCTGCCTGCCATTCCATGTCCGTCTGCCTGACCCGACGGTCTCCCCTCTGTCTGCCTCCGTCTCATCTCCATCACGCTCCCCACCCTGTTTTTCTCTCACGTCTTTGACAGTGGTTTGACGCAGGTTGTTGTGGTGGACTGTGGACGCCCTCCGCATTGTTTCTACAGGAGCTTTCTCTGTGAAATGACCTCAACCTGACCTGTGTGACAAGAGAAGCTGTGAAGATTAAATAGAAAACAGTAATTTTAAGTGTGCTGGCATCACAGTTACACCTGAGCTGACTGGTTCAGCTCAATTCATTTAAAATACATTTGGTATTAAATGAAGGTTATTTTAGCAGGGGTAGCGAAGTTGTACTAAGATTGAAAAGTCTCTGTTTGAACAGGTTAATTTAAAGCACAGATAAACATTGATAATCTAACTAATATTATTGTTTTCTGCCAAATGAAATTAGTTTGTTTAGGCGGTGTATTTGTGCAGCACTGCTGGAATGAATAAGCAGACACATGTTTATACATTTTCAGGGAGTATTGGAATTGAATGAGGATTATTGAATTATAAAAATTTGTTGATTACACCTTTAGAAAGTGATTTTTATAATGCATTCTGCTGAATTTTGGTAGCAGCACTTTCACTGGAGTGTAGTATGTCCACATACTGTTTACTCATTGTAATGTGTCCAAGTCCAGGTTATTGTTGTAATGTTTCCTCCTGCTGACAGGTAGCTGATTGGACATTGGCTAATGAATTGGATTGGCCTTTCTGCAATACCTCTGCCAAGATTTGGACGGATGGGAAAGTGTGTGTGTGTGTGTGTGTGTGTGTGTCTAATTTGTATATAGGCGACCTTTGCTCAGAACAATGGTCTTATAGACACGTGTTCAGACCTACTTTGTTTCCGCGTTCTTCTCCCATCTAATTCATTTTAATGTTCAGCTTTCTGAACAAGGGCTGGCATGGTTCTTGTTAGGACTATGAACTTAAATTACTTCCTGTTGAAGATATTTTGCTGCTGGTTCGAAGCAAATCAAAGCTGTGGTTCACGCAGCTTCAGTAGTTGATTATCAGCTTCCACCAACACTCATGTCGTTCACGAGGACTACAGATTTTGACTTTTTTGCCATTTTTTTTTTTTTACTTTGCACAGGACGGTGATGTCAGATATAGTGCAAAATTCCCCTGATGATTCATAATTACTTTTTTATGTTATACTGTAATCTCCCCGATCGCGTGTGCCCCAGTCATACAGGCCATGGAGCTGAATTTGTTTACAGCTAAATGACACGGATTGGTAGGATTAGTTGTTTGCAGAGGTATTTTTTTTTTCTCAGATGAAATCAACAGCATAATAAAATCTAATCTAAATTGTGTGTTAACAAAGTTATATTTTGATCAGAACTGAGTCTGGCTTCTGTGCAACTGTATTAAGTGAAAAAACTAAAATTCAAATTTAAATTGATGGCAGACGCAAAACTAATCCAAAAGGTTGGACCAGGTTACATGCTCAATCAAGCAATGCAACAACTGATCATTTATTCAGTCAAATAATCTGACCATCACTTTTTGATTAGTCAAGTCATCTTTTGGTTAACTGCTAAAATATAACAGAACTTTTCCGAATACATTTTATTTAATTATCATTGCATTTGAATATGATATCTATGAATGAAGTTTTCTCACAAGCTTTTTAATATTTTTCAAACGAAGAAACTCTTGTAAATGAGCACAAAGCCGACTGCATTTTAATCATAGAATTATATCATCATCATCATATCACAATAATAATATCATTGTTATTACCTGGCCAAAACAACCAAACAACATAACGCTAACCCTTTCTTCTCTGTGTCTCCATCAGCATCAAATGAAAAACAGAATGCACCAGAACATAGTTTCCTCCCTTGCATGCATGTGTGTGACAGCTGTGTTTACTGTGTGAGCCGTAGCATTGAGCTACCATCTATTGGTTGTCAGGCAGGAATGGCTGAGTGTGTGTGTGTGTGTGTGTGTCTATGTTTGTAACCTGACCTCAATGAATGAATAGTGAGTCAAACACACTCTGTAATCAAGAGGGGTTTTTTTTTTTCACTTTGAAGCTTCATTTGCATAAAATGGTCAAACATGTTGTATACATTCATAGTCTAATTCTCCTAACTTGTAGTTACCCTCCCTCTAAGTGTTTTTAGTCCTCACATGGTAGTTGTGGCTTGATCTTTAGGTTTTTGTCAGAGTGAACACATTTCTTGGTCTTGGTCTCAAAGCTACACGTCATTTCATTTCATTTCTAGAAGAAGGAGAACAATGAAAGATGAGCTGAAGAGGATGTGTGACAACAATATAGGGTTTTGATAAAATTACATCAAACATTTCTGTCCTTTTACTTTAAGAAAAAAGCAAAACAAATCTTTTATGCTTTAAGGGGGTTTTTAATCACCCCCAGATGGCAAGTAGGGCTGAAAAGAAGGAGACAGGCAAGCAGATGTTGAAATGGCGCTTGGAGAGAAGATGGTGTATGAGATTGAAAGATGAAAGTGGCCATAATGTGGTGGTGGCAGAGCCGAGCGAAAAGAGGGGCAATGGAAAGCAGTGAAGAGTGGTACGAATGTGGCAAGAGCAGGATTGGAGAAGACAGAAAAATACAATGTGAGAATGAGGAAGGAGAGGAGAAGACGTGTCACAGGTTAATGAGGAAGCGATGACAAAGATGGAGAACAGGAAGGGAGACACGGTGAGTGTGAGGATAATAGGAGTGACGGAGGAGAAGTGAAAGACGAATGTGAATACAGTGAAAGAGAAAGCTTCAGTACATGTTTGAAATGAAACAACTGGTGCATCTTCATCAGCTGGGAAGCAAAATGAACATATAAACCGATGAATGTCGGTGTTTTGCCTTCAGATCATTTATGTTCCTGTGTTTGTTTGTGCCTTGATCCTTGTCTGTTTCTCTATTGGAGAGTTAAAGCAAGAATTGGACCTGAGAGAAGTGCACTTCCCTGATGAGCTCCTCAAACTGAACTGGAAAAGACAGCAGCGTTTCACAGTGAACAGTGAGGATGTTAGGGAGTTCACTTTCAAACCCAAATGTTTCCCCGGCCCATCTTTCATGGAGGATCGGTATTTAGTCTGTACTGTTCTGTGTGTCGGCACGTCCAGCAGGAGTCTATTTATGGGCTGGATGTGCTGCACCTCAGTTTCTTCCAGGTGGGACTAGGCCAAGGTCGAATATTGAAAATATCTACCTTGCAATTACATTTTATTGCATCTGTGCCTACTTACAAAACCAACATTGGACATTCAGTATCAAGGAGTGTCATTGCTATGAGGTGTGTGGTCTGGTCTGGTCTAGGTGGGTGGTGCATGTCTAAGTAACATCTACATGAATGACAGGTCCAAAAGTTTTCCAGCAGAACACTGCATTGTCACAAGATGGTCCGTGTTATTTACGTCTCCTGTCACTGGCCATATTTGTTATGCCTGATTGGTGTAATAACTTAATGGAAAGAAGGCACATTCATAATTCATCAGACACTTGAATTAAGGTTGCATAAAAATGTCCATTTGAATAAAACCTATTGCAGGTATTGCTCAACCTGCATCAGCCTACTGCTGGTAGTTGTAGTGTCTGTTTGTTAACCAGGCACATTTTGAGAACAAAATGGCCTGTTGGTTATCTGCAAAGTAAGAGATTTACTGTGTGTGTGTGCGCGCGCCGTGTCTGGAGAGCCGTGTTGTGTTTTGTGCTGCAGACAGATGTTCATTTCACTGAAAGGTGTGTGTAATTGTCGTATTCACAGGTTTGATTTTGGAACTTGGATCTGCTTATGTTCATATTTTGCAGTAATGTCCATATGTCGCTGCACTTTGTGTATAGTTATGTTGTATTTAAAATGTTAAATCACTACAGTGATGTGTGTGTGTGTGTGTGTGTGTGTGTGTGTGTGCATGCGTGTGCAAGCATCAGCACAGTGGAATCAAGTTGAATGCACTTCCTGCATAATTTACATTCATTTGCACTTTCTGTATTTCATTCTGGCGCAGCACACAGACAGTATCTGGTGAATTGTGTATTGGTCATCCCTATCTGGCCCATGGTATATCAGTCATAAACACAAATGAACAAGTATTTATCCTGTGCATGCAATACAACTATGTTGCTTTTATTTTGAAAAACAATGACGTACGTAATACGTCATGGCTGTTAGAATCTGCATTCGTTATTCTTCAAAAAGGATGATTGAGACAGTTTATCTATTTTACCTAAGCCTTTGTTTAGATCTATTGAGATACAGAAAATAATTCATATAGCTACATGGTCCCTCCTTGGTCCTCCTAAGCTTTCCAAAGAGGACAAAGTTTCCAATACTCTAATGCATCATATAGGGCTGAACGATATATCGTTATCGTATCTATTTCTAGATATGAACATTCAAGATATTAATATCAAAAAGCGACGATATAGATTTCCCCTCCCCGCGCTCGCCCTGCATGTACAGGTCTGGCGGTCACAACAAACACCATTTTTACACAGTGGCACAGTGGGGAAATTAAAAAGAAAGAAAACGAGTGCGGAACATAATGCGGCCGGTGACGGTGCAGGATCTGACTTGGTGTCAAAACATAAATCATCCTCCATTATTTGGAGGTATTTTGGATTCAAAAAGGACGATGTTAACCGGAGTGAGGCGTTGTGCAGGTCGTGCTTAGCAAAAATTGCAACAAAGCAAAGTAGCACAACAAACTGTTTCACCACCTGACACAACACGTCTCACGTAATGCATGTATGTAATTTATTTATTCAAAATTTATGTTAATGTTGGTGACTGGCAGTGAGTTCTGAAAAATAAAATTGCACTTTCCACATTTCTTTGTTTTATGATGTTTTTATTTTTCTGAAAAATGCTTGGTTTTCACCGAACCCGTGGTCATATTCTATCGTCGAGATATCTGGCATGAATATTGAGATACAAAATTTTGCCCATATCGTTCAGCCCTAGCGTCATATCCAAAACTACAGATCGATTGTTTTTTATTTTCTTCTTCAACCTACACCAATTTCATAAATTTAAATAAAAATTTACAGAATATTCTTATACTTCTGGTTTCCAGTAGCAGCTTATCAAAATATATAATTTACTGCTTTTTACAATGGGAGAAAATTGAGCAGAATTAAGTTGAAGTTGTCGTTGGTTCGGCTGTAGAAATGAATTGCCCAGCCCTGGTCTAGAATAACTGAGCGTCATGTGTTTTTAAAAATCATTTTTGTGTCATCTCAGCAGTTTGTGTACACAAGCTTGGAATTTTCTGTTTCCTAGTTTTTCACAGCAGGTCACCCACCACTGTTCTACAGAGGTAACTACACAGATTCACATTCAAATGATATAATCATGGCTTAGCTTTAATGTCAACAACCAAATCATAGTAAACAATTAAACAATATGTAGTCCATCTATGGTGGAAAATACTTTGTTGTACTGGACAATGTGTATGGGCGTTGCTGGGAAATAACCTGGGTGTTCAGTGAACCTTCCCTGAATAAATAGAGGTTAAAGAAAGACAAAAAGTCAGACACTTATCCTGTCAGGTTTTGCTTGTTTAACTGAAGTACTGTAGTTTGATTGGTCAAGCATTTGGGTGACTAAATCATGTTTCTAGTAACTGGAGTTACGAGGAATTCAAGTTGATGCTGAACTGTTAAACTGTTTACACGAACCGAGGTTGAGTCGGATCATCTGATGCTGTGAGGGCTTTACGCATCCGCTCCTAAACCACCTGCAACACTCGTAGACTCAGCAAATTACTATAAGACATATTGGCTATTTCAGACTTAAAATCTGGATGACATGTCAGTGCTTTCATGGTAACCAACCAACGAGAGAAGATAATGGGGTTACCAAGGAACAGTAAAGGGTAGCTGACAGACATTAAAACAGCTTTTCACCACAAAGTATAATGAACTAAGTGGTTGCGTCAGAGTCTGCTTTGGGTACATCTGCTTCCCTCGTGAGATCATGTCAGTAATCGGCCATGATAACTTGAATAATTGAATAATATCACTATCATTCCTCAAAAAGTATTAAACCAAATCCTGTTCAGACTTGATTGCTTTGACATTTGGTTTATATACAGAAGTCGTGAATGTCACAGAGACATAAGACGTTTTTTGACTCCTGATTTTCAGAATAATCATGAGACCACAACAGGAAGTGACTCAACACAACTTTGTAGACATGAAATTCAAACTGTCGCCTAATCGGTACAAAGCAAACAGTCTTCAAGAGAAAGGACTGGACCATCAGTGGCACTATGTCTTTTCCTTTTCTTTGGTTATTTTTAGGTACACAACATGCGTTATCGTTCACTGTTGTATCAGTGGGTGCAGCACAACTTTGAAACTAAATGCTTATGTTTTATAGATTGCGTAATTAGTAGACTACATCAGATATTGACCCTTGTTGGGTGGCTAGGGCAATATATACTGTTACTGTACGTATCTATACACTGCATGTTTGAGTACGGCGTGCAGGGTGGATGTGCATGCTCTGCTTCTTCTTTCTGTATCATAAACAGCGCCACACATAGGCCTGGGATATGTACTACAGCCTTTCTGCCACTAGATGCAGTTTTACAATGGATCGATATTTACCAAGTTCTTGAAACGATGCCAAGGAAAACCAGAGGTAAAAAGATCATTCTGCTACGTGTGGATATGGCCGAAATACAACAGATGTAGCAGTTTTTTCTTGATGGACCATTTGTTCTTTATTAGCTCGTATGGATCATTGTCAAGTCTAGTTGTCCTTCGATTTGATTTGATGATCCACATTTTTGTCGGTCTCACTGTGTTTACTGTGAAAGTGAGTTGACCCGGGGCTGGAAGGAGAGTGAAGGACCACACAGCAGGCATGTTTACTCTGTCTTACTCTGTCTTTTATTCAGATTATTAGTGGAGTGCTAGTGTCCAAATGCAGCAATATCTCATGTTGCAGAATGATAACTTTCTGATGGTTCTTGATGAAAATCCCCTTATGGATACAATTCAGTAAAGTAAATGAGTGTGAGACATAACGTGTGACACGTTAAGGCCCATATGCTGTCACACTCATTAGTTCCTTCCGGTCCGTTTGTTCTTTTAGATCACTCACCAAGACAAAATCTCATTGGCCACTTAGCTCAGGAAAGAGTCTTTAGTTTAGCTTTGTGCTGTTGGTGGTTGGATGTTATTATTCACTACACACAAACACACATACATACATAGCACAGCCTCACAGTGTGTTGATAATCCCTGGAGTACTGATGAATCGCCCTCATTGGCTAATCCCAGTCAGGTGGTGTGAATGTGTGTTGCGAGTGGCTAATCCAGTGCACAGTAGTGGGCGGGATTTAGTGAGGCGTTAAATCGTTGTGTTGTCAGACATGTTGTTGAGGCATCGGAGGGTTGCCATGGCAATAACAGCCATCTGGTGCCATAGAGGCCCCATTTTTTGTCATCGTTATATTCCCTACACAATATGCCACCTTCGTGCATGACTAATGTCTCTTCATGCTCAGTCATAATCCATAAAATGCCTTCCTCTCATCCTCTGTTTAAGATTATCCAGCGACAGTCTGCTAAAGTTAACCTCCTCCTGTTCACTGCCTCAGTTAAACTTTTCATTTCATTTCACCCCAACATCAGGTAAAAGGTAATGAAATTACACAACTGGAATGCCAAATACACGTAGGAAGTGATTAGGAAATGCTCTATGCCCTTCACAAAAACGCCAATGTCTTCAGCCCCCTTCACATAGAAAAGCCGTTTACTTGTCCCACATGTTTCTGTAGCTGACAGCTGCTGGTAAATTCCCCACCACATGTTTCCAAGTGAAACACGTAGAACATAAAAATATTAACGGTTCTAGCTCGTCTTGCCGTCACCACTACTTCAGCTCTGCTTTCAGCAGGATCAATTTGGTAGAAGGAACCAAAGTTGTGAAGTGTGGACTGACCACAGTAAACATATGGGGAACTCGGTGTCATATGTCAGTTGTATCTGTCGCTACGATTGGTTCTCGCCTTAGTCACGTCTCCTCAAAGTCAAGATTAGTCAAACTTGGTACCTATTCACTTTGCATGTTTTTTTCCCCCGTCTCAGTCCACTGTTGCCACTTTGCTACAAGTCCCTTTATTTGTGTGCACCCATTCACAACGCCACAAAAAACACTGTGTGATGTGTGCTGGTCACTAGGGCTGGGTATCGCCACAAAAGGGAAGACATATACAAGATGGAGGGAAAATATTGAGGAAATACCACAAATGCCGAAACATCAGCTTTGTTAAAATCTCTTTAATGACTAAGCCAAATTTTAAAAAACTAAAACTGAATTGATACTGAATCAAACCAGGACTTTGTAAATCAGAATACGATGGGTAGATGATGGATAAGATTGGTCAGAGTGCTAATATAACATTCAACCCTTTTTGTAAAACATGGATTTAAGAACTCGGCCAGATATCTCACCTGAAATTAAAAATATTGGATCATTTATTTTACATTTTACTTCTTAATATAAAATATTAATTTCCAACACCTATGAGTAAAGTCAGTGCGCATTGCTTTGATGTATTTCCTCTTTGGAGGTGTGTATAGTAGGAATTAGGACTGTCTGTGTCTGTGAAGCGCAGTGTGATAATTCATCACTGGAGGAGAGAGAAGTGCAGATCTGCTGTGAAGACAGCATGCAGCTTATTTTCTTGTTAATTAAAGCATGTCTGTGGAGCTGGACTGGCTTACTGTGGTCTCTAAGCCTGCTAACCCCCCTACACCTGCTGTCTGACAGGGTCACATCAGTCAACGTCGAGGCTCAGTTAGTGCACTTCAAAGGTCAGGGAGTGGACGTCCTTCGGGAGAATATGGTCCACTGCTTCACCTGGCTTATTATCAACTCACTTCCTGCCTGGAGCTGGTTCGTTGGAGCAACTGTTGTTACTGTTTCAAAAGGGTGTGCTGTGTTTGCAGGTTGACTGTGTGCTCTTGTTGACTTAGCTTACCATGAGTCCTTAGAATTAGACGAACTGTATTGATACACGAAGGAAATGGTTTGGTCACAGTAGCTCAGTGGCTTAATGATAAAATACATTCCTGCTGCACATAAACTGGCAGCAGGTGGACATTGTCTTGTTTTTCATTGTATCTCCACTGGATGGACTAATCTACAGCAGCATCTCTAAGTCTGCTAGGATCTTTCACACCTAAACAAGACAAGTAATGCAAACATAATTGTAATGCAGTGTGGCCTCGTTGCCATGGTGAAATTGCAGATGAAGGAAAACATTTTTATAACTTACTTTCTACAGCTCCCTCCCTACGAACAATACTGTTTCTCAAAATAGTCCCTCCGTACTCTTCAAAAGCTACACACAAATAATCATTTAGGTCAGCTGACCTATATAGAACCCTCAAACGTGCCTCGAGGTTCGTGATTTGTCATTTATGTCTATTGTGGAAGAACTTGTTTGGATTGAGAGCATTTTTTTTAGTTGAATGTCTCAACTAAAAGCCTCTCCCTTTACTTCTGACTCCCATGTTTAGACACCGTAGCTGCAGACAGTTGACTTGCGCTGTATTCAGTCCACAGGTTAAAAAAACTCTCCCTTATGCACTTGCTGGGCAGGTTGAGTGACTTGAACTTGGCTTACCCCGATTCAACTTATTTATTGCTTTCTCTTCCTCTGCTGATCCTTAAACCCCGCAACGCCACGTTAACGAGGAAGCCAGTCACCATCTGGCCGTGAATGCAGCATTACAGTCAGCGTAACGAGGTGGAGGGAGCCGTCCATTTGGTCTTAATCATTCCTTCCAAATGTGCTCTGATTTTATTTACTTGAAAATCCTGTGTAAACCCCCCTGATCAAAGCTGTTTGTGTTCTCAGAGTTTCCTCAGATTCCAGCCCAGCTCCGGTTTTGTTCCGATCTAAGCCTCTAAAAGCCAGAGAAGAAACTGTCTTAGTATAATTCTGTCAGCACCAGGAAGGCTTAATGGATTGAGTGGGCACACTGAGTCTGAAAGGTGACAGGTCTGAGGTGGCATTTGGGAACTGGAGGGCAATTTGTTTAAGATTAATTGAAACTAGGGCTGAGATACTGAACGTGACATTTATCAAGTAAAGAAGCCTCATTGTCTGGTTGCAGTTTCTCCGATGTGAACCTTGTATTTTATTGTTATTCTGTTTCATGCCAGGGTTTGGTTTCCCACAGTTTATATGACATCTTGTGGATTAAACAATTGATTCATTGACTAATTACCAACACAAAGGAAACTAAATAAAATAGAATGAAAAAATCCAAAACATGTAGAATACATTGTCTTCATCAGGTTATTTAATTCCCACTCTAAATGACACGGCAAAATGGTATAAGAGAGAATATGTGGAAGAAGGAAAGTGAAAAGGGCTTTGAGGTGAGAATTGTTGCGACTAATCTATTTTTATCTGACAGGTGAGAGGCTGAGTGAGCGAGGGAGCTAGTAAGAGAAGGAACAAAGAGAAAGAGAGAGACAGAGGCCATGGACCATCAGAGACAGAGGGCTCTCTCCACATCAGGGGAATCACTGTATGCTGTCCTGGGAGTCGACAAGAATGCCACAACAGAGGACATCAAGAAGTGTTACAGGTATGTGTTGATTCACACACAAACAGGAGAGCATAGGAATGTTTTAATTTGTGACCCACTAGAGGGCGTCAGAGTCCTGCAACATGTTCCTTTAAGTGTTAAAATGTATCCTGAAATAAACAGGTGAGTGGCAGTGATTGTTTAGTGATGTCTTCCTGATCACCACGTTTACTGATTTTATTTTTTACTTCCTCACTGTTTTTAACAGTAACAGCCACAGCTCCATGTTTCTAAATGTTCAGTATTCAGCCTTGTCTGTGCAGTGGTTCAATACTGAAATCATCGAGAATGAAAATCTGTCCTGGGTCATGAAATAGTTTGACAAAATTGTCTTAGCTCAAAGTCTGCACACAGTCACTACCTACAGCCTCCGTACTTTGTGAGATGCATGTTAATTATTAAGAAATTAATTATAAGTCATTGTTGTTCTGCTTCGGAAGAGTGACAAAAAGAGCAGTAGCCCCCACTGAGCTGAGTCCTCCATTCTCTGTTTCTCTTTACAGGAAATTGGCACTGAAGTTTCACCCAGATAAAAACCCAGACAATCCAGATGCAGCCGAAAAGTTCAAGGAAATCAACAACGCCCACTCCATCCTGGTCGACGCCACTAAAAAGAACATCTACGACAAATATGGCTCGCTGGGCCTCTATGTGGCGGAACAGTTCGGAGAGGAAAATGTCAACACCTACTTTGTTCTGTCCAGCTGGTGGGCGAAGGTACGTTGGGACACAGTGAAGCACTTTGTGAGGCTAATGCATGTCCTACAAAGCAGCTTCTGCCTTTGTCTTTGATTCAAGGAAGAGGTTTGGGACAAAGGTTTTAAAATGAAACTGTGTTTGCAGTTTTACAAATGAAATGTAATCAGGGATGGTTGTTTCACATGATGTGGGCATGAATAATGGTGTCGTGTTCTTTAGATGTCAGTGCTAACTTTGTAGTGCATTGTTTATATATTATATTTGTGTATTTCAACTGAAAGATACGACTATATTTAACAGTTTATTTTATTTTAGTAGCTCCAGTGATTATTTCTGTGTCAAATGATGTCTATCTATACTGAGCCACCAAAGGGAAAATTCAAAAGTTTTCAAAATTCAAACAGCTGTGATTAACATCACCTACATATATCAATGAATCACAATTCAATCTACAATCAGACTGAATTGTTGAAAAAGTAAATAGGAATAAATGGCACAGGAAAATATGATCTGTGTCAAAAAAAAATACATCCACTGTCTTTGATTTGTTCACTTAATGTTCACTTTATCATGTATATACAAAAAAAAAATCTTCCTTGTTTTTTTTTTTTTGTTTTGTTTTGTTTATTTGCAGCTGCTCAGCTTTGTCAGTCAGTTGTAAATCTCTCTCCTCTTCGTCTTCGTCCCACAGGGCCTGTTCGTGTTCTGCTGCCTGGCCACGGGCTGTTATTTCTGCTGTTGCCTATGTTGCTGCTGTAACTGCTGCTGCGGAAAATGTAAACCTCGGCCGCCCATGGACCAAGAGCCCGAGTTCTACGTCTCCCCCGAGGACCTCGAGGCCCAGATGACCGCTGACGAGAGAGGTGAGGAGGAGAGGTTAAAAAAAAAAAAACAGACTGTCTTTCTGTGATATTATCACAGAATCACACAAACAATTAAGGTTCATGTCCACGATCATGACTTTTTTGTCTTTTATAGTTTCATTGTCTTGTTGATTTCATATGTGGGTGCGTGTGTGTTGTCCCCAGATGGCGGTGAGCCCATCGTGATGCAGCCGTCTTCAGCCACAGAAACCACCCAGCTCACCTCTGATGCCCACCAAAGCTACAAGACCGACACATACTAAACACACACACAATGACACACGTCACACTTCATCACTGCTACATTATCAGCCGCCAACACACACAACTGGCTCCACCATAATCACAGGACGGATGCATATTCTGCACACACTTTTAACACTTTATCGTCGGTTTCCTTCTTCCTCCACACGCAGAAACACACATGCACGCGCACGCACACACACCAGCAAATACTACTACCACTCAGCCAAATGTTGTTGAGGTGCGGTTAAAGAGGGGTGGAGGAGTGAGGAAGACATGAGGAGAGAAAGGGAGAGAAAGAGACTAAATCAACTTCTCCCAGCAAAACACAAACGACCCTGTCCAACCTTGGAGACACATTTATTAAATACATGACAATATGGATCTACATACATGCAGCCTGATAAAATACGTCAAAAATGACTGAAAAAATTTTATGTTTATAAATTGTTGTGACGGGTTTGTTGAGCAAGATTGCGTATACATTCTAGGTGACCACACTGAGCAACAACCACACTTAAGATAAGTCGTAAAGCTTAACAGTAATGCTTTTGTCATGTGCCGTTGTGGTGTAAGATAGAAAATTCAATCCCCAGCCAATTACTTTCAATCTTTTTAGCAAGAAAACCAGCACAATTTAAAGAATCTGTCGTAATGTTGGAGAGGAGATTGTTTTTGCTTTCGTCTTGCATGAATCTAAAATTTACGCTTCCCGCATACGTTTAACAGCCTTTTCTTATCTTCCGTGGTTTGCCCTGGCCGTCCACACCCAGCCACAAATATGTGATACGCTCTGCTACATGTATGCAGTGAGCATACGTGCTGCTGTATGTGACCACATTAAACAGACAACAAACAAACAGCTTCCTGCACACATGGCTGTTTGGACCATATCTGGACGTTAAGTGTCCTTGAAGCTAATCAGGAGGAAATACAGAGAGAGAGAAAAGCTCTTTTTACCTGTCATTCAACAATTTGTTAACTAACATCTGGATTTTATTAATCATGGATTTTTTCTACCTGCGCATGGGAAACTGTCTAGTTTTAGCTTGCTGGGAAACAACTAGGTCAGAGATCCTGTCTGCATGTTCAGGGAGGAGTTGACAGGCCCGGTTGGGGTGTAGGTGTTTATTTGTCCTCAATACCCTCATGAACATTGGGATAGGAGGGGGCAGATCACACTTCAACAGCTGCTGCTCTGGCTTCAGGTTCCATTGCTTTTCTTTTTTCAATCAAATGGTGCAAAATCAGTGTAGTCATGTTCCCCAGTTAGCCTTTCATCACAAACCATTCTCGGCTGGACAGAAATGCCTTGAGATTCATCTGTCCTTCCTTGTGGAAACACTGGAAAACTTGCAGCTGCTGGGGCTGAATCTCAATCAGCTCTGGCACGCATGGCCATGATCAAACAGGAAGCTGGAAGTCAGCACCAGCCAGTCAGACAAATAATACTCCTAAACTTTTATTATATAAACTGGGCTTCTCTGCTCTCACAGGGCGCTCTTCTCTTCATCAGTTACTCTCATTATTAATTGAAAACATAATCACTCTTGGCAGTGATTAGATCTTTTTTTTTTTTTTTTTTTTTTTTAATTAATGCTGCTCCGCTGTGGGTTTACTGACGTCTTCTCTCCTCTTCCTCTTCTTCCTTTACTTTTTTCTTCCTTCATGTTCAACCTCAATTCACTTTCTCAATCACATGTGAATTAATCAGCTTCCTCGTTCACATTAAAGCAGAGTACAGTGTTATTGGTAGACGTTAACATATTTTAGTGACCACTTGCTGTCACCCAGAAGAACATACACACAGTACAAACATACAGTATATATAAACATACATTACACACTGATTGAGCCCCCTTTTTTGTTTCTAGTGTTCAATTTGTTTTGTGAAAAGTTAAAAATGCTGTACATGTCGTGTAAAGTGTATGTCTAGATTTCACTGTATTTCTTTGAGTTGGTCAGATATTTTAACACTTTTTCCTCCACTTGTCTCTAGATTTGCTCTTTTTTTGTTTTGTTTTTCTTATTTATGTCGTTAATGAAGGGAGGACATTGATATCCAAAGTCCTGATCGTTCATTGTAGAAAATGCAATCATCGTAGCAAATGGACGGCAGTTTACAACAATCAGACTAGTTATGATATAATTTTACTAAAACAATACTAGTAGTTCTGTATTTGTCAGAGACAACTAGCAGTCCAGTAATAAGAAAACACAGGTGCATCAGAAACATCGTCGTTGTTTGTGTCAGTAGTTTCATTTTCGTAAACAAAAAAACCTACACTGAACCAAACACGCTAATTTATTCACTGTATTTTGATTTCTTAATGAAGTACACACTCAGTATGTATTTATACATATCATGAGAGAGTGCAGTAAATGCAAATGAAGTCTTTTTTCACTGCTAACCTCAACTCTTAGATTTCATATCAAAAGGTTTCAGAGAATTTGCAGGTTCACAGTTTTAGGCCCCAAGAAAAAAAAAATGAAATGGAGTTAAATCCAGTTATTGATCATCTTTGCCACTTAATACCACAACTCTTTTATACATCTCTACAGAACAAAGTGGTTACAATATGTGCCCTGTCTGATTTACTGAGGACTTTGAATTCCATTCACAGTTTGATGTTGTCTGGTTTTCATTCCTGGTTGTTTTTTGTTAAAGTTTTAATTTGGACTTTTGGTCCAGTGTAGGATTAAAATACCTTTAAGGGCCTTTTAATGTGTTTTTCTGAAACCTGCATACTCCATTTTCACTCTGTACTTGATTAGTTTTGTACTTTTAGACATGTGACCATTGACATGCCACACCACAACCCTAATTTCTTACATTTTTTCCTCTATTGACCAAACATGCAACAGTGTATGAGTGAATGCAGCGTGAAGCCTGAAATAACATAAACTTGGAGTCAAGATACTTTCATTACTCAATCTTAAATAATAACAAATAATAAGAACTGATGTAAGTGTGAATATAGCGACCAGATTATGATAATATTGAAGCATTATTTTATTTATTTTATTTTTCTTATCTTTTTAATAATTGATTAACTACAAGGGGATGTATAGAATTTTAGATGTGAACCATTTTGACAATGAAGTGACAAAATGGCTGACCTGCTGTATATACACGCAGTGGCACAGTACATAGAGATGTAGAGGCTTTCTGTTTTTAGCATGGACTGATGTTTGCATCTGTCAGGCAGACGTATGGGTAAATCTGATGTACTGTTGTAAAATAAATGTTTCTGATGCTTCAGAACCTCTTGTCTCACTGGAATTTTCTTTGATTTAATTGGAGAAAGGCTTGCATTTATGACAACTTATATTACTTTTGTATTAATACTGTAAAATATTTGTGAAAGCACACGAAAAAAAAATCCCATCTTCCAAACTAAAATCCACAAGGAAAGCATAAATAACAAGAAAAGAAGAGGACCAAGATAACTGCCCTGTGGAACACCACAACACACTAGTAAGATGAAATTCCAGTATTGTTTTATGCCTTTGAATATATACTTGAATATCGTCGTTACATAGTTTGTATGGTCATTTATGTCAGCCAAGACTGTACATTTAAAAAGTAAATATAGTAGGGGTCCAAGGCAATAGTCCTGTGGAACTACACAACAAGGCCTGATACAACTGCTACACATTGTATTACTATATATTATAACTAGGTTATGCCACATACAGTAATGAATGCAATCCTCCAATTAGCTTTTATTTCATGTTGATTCAGTGATTTCATTTACCACTAATGGCACTCAAATGAAATGTGTGGATGAACACCATCAGCTTATCTGTAATGTAACAATATTTACGTTAAGCAGCGCAATTAACAAGAAATTGGGCATGTTACATTATTTAAATGAATGTGAAATACCACACGTTAATAATATCAGTAATTTAGAAAACTGACCAGACCTGCACATTGCTTATGCATTTGTTCTGATGCTACCATAACACTACAGATGTACTTGATGTACTGTGGTTTGTAATGTATAGAGTGTCTGGTTAAATTCTTCAGCAAATTATTCACGTGTCATAAACATTTTTATTTTTTTCATTAGAAATGTTCATAATGATGTTAATCATAAGCATACAAACATGGGATTCAAATCAATTACTACATTTCTACAAAAGTACCACTTCATTATTTAGCAACAAAAATCAATCCATGCTACATTCTTGTCATACGTTCCCCAGAATTTCCTGGTTTCAGATTTATAGCGTTATATAAATCTAACCTTTGCAACCTATACTATAGAAATGTTAAAAAGGTGTTGGGTGAGGGGGTTCAAGTGTTAATCGAAAGACACTTAAATGATTACGTTACTTAAACGTAACGCTGTTAAGAGAGAACTGTCTGGGTGTAACCGTAGAAAGAGCACAGCCTGGCATGGTCTTAATCTGTCCACATACCAGCTACCTCCTGATATGGCGTGTGTGTTTGTGTGTCTCAGATCAGCTGAAACCTGATGCAGCCCCCTCACCCCCCAACTCAAATCGGTCCTCCCACTGTGCATCCTCTCTCTCTCGCCCACACAGACACACACATTTCTGCAGATGGCAAGGAAGCTGTGAACTAACCAGCACAGCGGTCGCTGCTTGTGCGACAAAGGGCAATGGAGTGAGAGTTGGAAGAGCAAGGGAGCATGTGAGGAAGAAGAGGACCATGCAGTGAGAGCTGGGACTGGAGAGCGCAGGAAAACGAGACAGACTGCCTTGATACGCTTGGACACGATTTGGTGTCAGTGTCACGGGGGGAGAGCCCACAGGCTGTCACCTTGTTGGACGCAAAACAGTCATCTCTTGAACTGAAATCGATATAACTTTTTGAATTATTGGATGTGACAGTGAACACTACAGAAAAAACACTCACTTGAGCTTTTTTTTTTTTTGTTGCTGACAGTTGAGTGTGTCGTGTATTTCCAGTACTGACACAGACAGTGACACCCTCTGTGGTCTTTAAAAGTCACCAGCTTTATGGAAAACTCGCTCAACTCTTGGACAAACTTGGCTTTAGCTTCCTCCAGGAGTTCTTCTTCTTGTTGCTACAGCTGATGTTGCCTTCTCTGATTCTCAACTACTGCTCTGATTTTTTTTTTTACAAAACTGAAACAGATTGCAAATTAGCTGTATGAGTTACAGAGTCATTGAAACATAAAATTACAGTTTGACTGACTGTAAAGCCCAACAACAGTTGCTGACACTAAAGGTACTGACTGTTGACAACTCTCACTGACCGCCAGCAACGGATGCAGAGAAAGGTAAGTCAAGAAACTGCCCTAATCTTAAATGAATTTATTATTTTTCATAAGTCTGAAGATTACCATATTGTTTTTTATTATTATTATTGCAAGTGTATTTTTTAAAATGGATTTAAGTTAATATACTTGGACATGTTTCATTTCATTACTAACATTACTGGGTTCAAAAGTGGTTTGACAAATAAATGTCATAACATTTAGTCTGACATTTTTTCCCAAATGGATTTTCTTTATAGGACATTCTGTTTCATTTGCACGGAAAGGTTTTTAAAACCTATTCCAGTCAGCCATAACATTATGACCAATAGACCAGCATGACAGGTGAGGTAAATAACATTGACCATCCTCTGACAATTCAAGTGTTCTGCTGGGAAACTTCTGGCCCTGGAATTCATGTGGATGTTACTTAGACATGTATCACCCAGGTTGACCAGGCATCCCCGCCACATAGCAATGACCAAGCAGGATGCAGCCTGACACAAACATAGACACAAAAACATTTTAGGAACAACTCAAAAACATGAAGAACAGCACAAGGTGTTGACCTGACCTCTAAGTTCACTAGATCCCAAACTGATCAAGTATCTGTGGGATGATCCACAGAGGCCCAAACGCCCCCACTAACAATATCCTGTTACCAGACACCACAGGACACCCTCAGAAGACCCAAGTCCATTTTCTGATGAGTCACAACTGACTAAGAGGCACAAGAGAGATCTACACAACATTAGGCGGGCAGTCATAATGTTAACCAAATGTGGATGTTTTAACTCCTTTTAGCTGTTTAACTGTTAAAAATAAGGAAAGTATATCATCCACTTTTGAGCTCGTGATAAAAGGGAACTATCTATAAAAATGGTTGTATTTCCTAGAGCCTGTACTTTGAGACCACATTTATGGCTGCGACCTGAATAGTTTTTAGTACACAGCTAAAAATAACAAAAAAACCTGTCTGTCCAAACCTACATGGAGCTACAGGTGTCTGTAGCTTGTTCGTCTCTTCATCTGGTGCTCCGTTTGATGGTTGTGTTTTGGCTTTTTATCACAGATTTACGTTCAGCTCTGCACATACGGGCACATGTTAAACATGCCTAACAGAGGTTTAAAAGCATCTGTGAATTTTATCATAAGCTCATTTATAACAGCTGGAATCCACTGGTGATATGGTGAAGTATTAAAACGTGTGCTTGGTAACTCTAGACCACATCCCGCGTCTCTGGCTTCAACAGGAGGAGGTGAAGTTCGGTGGAGTGGTCATGTCCCTGTCAGCCGACCTGAGCTGCCTGCAGGGCAGCAGTGGAGCAGAGCATGAGGCGGCGCTGGCAACGCTGGAGAAACAGCTGATCTGTCCGATCTGCCTGGAGATCTTCAACAAACCGGTGGTCATCCTGCCGTGCCAGCACAACCTCTGCAGGAAGTGTGCTAACGAGCTCTACCAGGTCAGTGTGTGTATACACATTCACACCTGCACACACAGTTCTGTATGTGGTATGTGCACAAGCCCCCGCTTTCACCCTGTACGTTTAATACCACATGACAGCAGTGAACATAGTGCACATTCACGTGTGCTTAAAACAAAGCATGCAGATTTGTGTGTGTGCGTTCAGTGGATTATCTGGGGCTAAACTGGGATGTGTGGATGTTTAGCTGGTTTGCTCATGAAGGCTGCATGAAAGTCACCCGATCTTGACCCACATTTGGTGACTTAAATGTGCTCCCAGTGCCACTGAGGGTGACTAAGCGCACCTGAAGTCCCCAAACTGAAAATCTAAATCAGAAGTGGCTGAAATACTTCAGTATTTGAAGTCTATCTCTCTATTTTAATTTACTTCATAGTTTCTCCATTTATCTTGACAGCTGCACTGAAGCAAGTAGTTACTGGGGCATATGGCGAGTTTCTGCAAACAGGTTCTGTAAATATAGTGTTTGCTCACCTACATTTATCTGATAGCTATTACGTGCAAACGTTTCAAACATCTGATAACATGTGAGGACCGTTATACAACAAACAGCCCAAAAAGTTATAAAGAAGTCAAAATACTCAGCTAATGATTTGATCATATTTATTAACTGATATATTAATGCTAAATAAAAGGACTCATTAGAGGCAGTTATTAATTGAGGACCACAAGCGTCATGGATATATTAATAAAACTTTAACTCATTTTACAAAGTAATTCTTTGTTTAATATTTTAATGACCAATTAAGATTTATTAAAAGAAATATGGATGAAATACAGTCGGGTTTATATTGGGAAACTTTGGACCCGGTATTCATGTGGACGATACTTAGACATGTAGCACCCACCTAGACCAGACCAGACACCCCCACCCCATAGCAATGACACTCCTTGATGGCAGCAGACATCCCCAGCAGGATGCAGCCTGACACACACAAAAATGGTTGAACACATGAAGAACAGCACAAGGTGTTGACCTGGCCTCCAAATTCTCTAGATCCCAAACTGGTCAAGTATCTGTGGGATGATCCACAGAGACCCCTCCCCTCAACCCAAAGGCTCATACATTGTGTTTCCAGACCCCTCAGAACACCCTCAGAAGGTCCATGTCCATTCTCTGATGAGTCACAACTGTTTGGGAAGCACAAGGAAGACCTACACAATATTAGGAAGGTTAACCTGAGGAATCAGTTCATGTTCCATCAGATGAACACATTCGTACACCAGTGGTCATAAATCAACGTCATCTTCTTATTTACTGCTGGTGTTCCCCACAGTACATTTGTGAAATGCTTTCATTGCATGAGCTTCATTACCATGAATCAGTTGTTGATGTGCCTAGGTAAATCATATAACAGTGTAGTGGCAGGTGTAGAGTAAACATGATATGACATGACATGACATGTAAGTAAATCTGATCACCTGTGCAGGCTGTGAAGAAATACCATATCAAATATCAAAAGTGTACAAAAACACCACTAATGAAGTAATAACATGTGCACATGATACAACACAACCAAAACAACTTGGAGTCTGTTTCTTAGAACATACATTGGTTCATTTCCTGTTACCTGCACTTTGACGTGTTGTAGTTTCATGGCTGTTGTTTCCCTCTGGATCCACACTGTGAGCCCAGACTCACAGCCTTACAGCATACAAATCTGAAGCTGCTCTCACACAACAGCACACACTTTACATACAGTATGAGTGTGTGTATTTACACGTGAACATGATATGTGGAATGGAAACCTTCTATATGTCGCGCCCACTGTCACGATCATGTTCACGACCTTTGACCCCAAGAGGTCTGCCTGAAAACTACACTCACACTTAAAGTTGGAATGGAAAGATTCATCCATCCATCCTCTTAACCTCCTCCTGGCTGCATGCTGTTTCCTTTCCTTTGTGCACTTTGTTCAAATACAACTGCAGCTCTGCCCACAGCCATCCTCAGCTTTCAATATCAAGCCGTTTAGTTTCAGATTGCTACTATCTTTTCTCTTCTCTGTCCTCTCTGCATCGATAAACCAAGAATTTAATTTAAATTATTTAAAGTTATTATTACTTTGGATGGTGCCAAACTGAAACTGAAACAATTCCAGTCACCTTTGGTTTATTTTGGTTATTTTGGTTTTCTATATATACTTGTTTGATCAACTGGAGTCATGGAGCTTCATCCTTGTCTCGGTCCCTTGTGGAAACTTGTTATCTCACCTATTTTTTTTACCCCACATGGACTTGTAATAAAATAAAATGTATTAATTCTAAGCAGAAAGAAACAATGTAATGGTTACATGTTGATCAGGAGATCAGGTTTTCCTATTGGAACAGAATATCATTCTGACTGAGGTGGATACATGTGACATTTTATCTAGATTATTAGTGGAGTAACAGTGCCCATGAACACTGTGACCCCACTCTTCTGTTTCTGTACAGTAGATATAAATCTGGGGCTAGCGGGATAGTTTAGCTTAGCATAGACAAGACAAACAGCTGTTAATCCTCAGGTTAAACTGCATGTGAGGCCATTTCTTGTGTATCATTGGGTAAAGATATTTATCCTCCTCTGGTTCAAGCCATCTTTTTGTCTCTATATCAGTCCTCCTGCCTCAGTTGTTGTCTCTCCAACAGCCAGAGGCACTGATCCCTCAGTCAGGCCCAGTGGCAGCTGAGGCTTATTTCACTATTTCAGGAAGCTGTACTCCTATAACCTTCCATCAGCTCATCAGTCCTTTTCTTCATTCGTCTGTCTGTGTGTCTGTGTATTTTCCCTGTAACACCCCAACGACATAAATCTTGCTTTCGGTTTCTGTTAATTGTTCATCTCTACATTCATGTGTAGCCTAATGTACTTACCTAATGTATACTTACTGCTAGTTTGTAGTTATGTGACCTCATTCAGATGGTGGCATTTTAAAGAAAGGCATAAACTTCCTCAGCTTCACACACGTTCCATCGCCTTGATCACTATTGTACTATCTACACACACACACACACACACACACACACAGTCACTGACTAGGTAACCTTTATTTCCCCTTCCACTCTAAATGAAGTATAAATAACACAGAAGCCTCTGCTGATAATGTTCTCATGGAGTTAGAGAGAGTCATGAACCTTCAAGATGGTGGCGACCGGAGCCACCACACTGACACAAACTAGCTTTCAAGAAACCTTTGGGTGAAATTACAGAAATGACCTCCTTTATGTACAACCAGTGGTTGTGACATGTTTGCTGAAATTTTCAGAACTGGTGGAAATGAATGTTAATTTAGAGTACTTTAGTTTTGTTCTTCCAATGGCCTTGTCATTTCACTATGCCTTTACATGTCCTGCTTTGACATGTTAGATAGATATAGTTAGATCCCTATATTATTAGCCTCAGTAGTTTTTAGTTCCCTAGCAAGACCTACAGCTGATGTTAAAACTTGAATGGCGAGCTTTATCTGTACATTCTGCCCCATTCTGTAGGAAGCGTTACACTTTAAAAAATTATACTTTTAATTGTCTGATAAGGTCCAAGACTAGATCACCCTCGCTTCGATCTGAGCTGAAGTATGTTGAGCCAGAACAATATTTATTCCACTGACTAAATGAATTAATCGCCTGCTGATGTGGACTGTGTATAAAATTGTCGCTCACATTGACAAATCTTGAGAGAATAATCGAAACCTTGTCCATCCCTGTGTAGCTTTTAAATTGGTGTTATAAATGTTTTAAATATGAAACGTTGTGCTCCACCTTGTCAGCACAAAACTGCAGGTTGATAGTGTTAGAGACTAGTTGGTTATTGTTGAGGAACATTTACTGGATAAATAGTCAGTCAAATTAGTAGCTGTTCTAGTAGTAGCTGTAGTGGCCAGAAAATTACTGCAGCTTTAAGTGGTTGATTTACTTTGCAATCTTGACTTTGATGTAAGGCATACCAGCCATGAGAATAAGGTCAGCAGAGGCTTCTGTGTTATTTATACTTCGTTTAGAGAGTGGGCGGGGAAATAAAGGTTACCCCGTCAGTGCATGCATGTGTGTGTGCATGTGTGTGTGTTTGCTGCCCAGTGAGCTTCAGTGTGCTTGGACAGGAGCAAGCAGGGGATTTTTCCCTGCTTGCAATGTTGTTCTTGCCCAGTAACTTGTCCTTAAGCAGGTCTGACTTCATCCTGGGAGACGTTTGGGAGACTTAACACATTCTTCAGCAGTCACTCTGACTGATTAATAATGCTGCTGCTAATTATTGAAATCCCCGAATGCGGCAAGTGTTAGGTGTTGGCAGGCATGGATGAATGATGAGACAGTTGTTAGAGGCTCGGGTATCCACTTTACTAGTGGTTAAAAGACCCAAAAGAACCAAAAGATATGACTTTAAATGTGTCAGTGTGCATCATCTCATGTTTCTCGATGAATATTGTGTTTCTCCAGGGTCCCCCTTCATGTCTTTGGAATTGTTTTTAATGTCACTGAGGACATTTTGTGTGTTTTTGTGGTTACATTAGTCTCTTTTTGGTTGTTTTACATCTATTCATATTTTTTAAACAGATCCCTGAGACTTTCCAACATTAAATATGAATCCCGACAGGCCTCTGTAGCAACTAAACCACAATCTGAGGCTGTCATTACGCGTTAAGTTCACATTTTCAACCTTTTTAATTGTTACTTCCTGTGTCCAGCCATCGCTGTTCCAGGCCCGGACCACCATGATGGTGAACAGCGGCCGGTTCCGCTGTCCCACCTGCAGGCATGAAGTGGTGCTGGATCGCCACGGCGTCTATGGCCTTCAGAGAAACCTGCTGGTGGAGAACATCATCGACGTCTACAAGCAGGAGGTCAGCAACCAGAGCGCCATGAGGTAAACAGAGACAACAAGGAGGTGCACGTCATATGTAACATATTTTTATATTCACTTATATGTTCCTCTCCAGCCCAGCCCCGCTTCCTCCACCAGCTGCTCAGGTAACATGCTCAGACCATGAGGGTGAAAAGGTGAACATCTACTGTCTCACCTGTCAGGCTCCCACATGCTCGCTGTGCAAAGTGTTCGGGGCTCATCAGTCCTGTCAGGTGGCTCCTCTGACAGACGTGTATCAGCAGCAGAAGGTGCGTTATACAGAAAAACAAAAAAAATAATATTCATTCGTAATGAGATAAGCAGAAGCCCAATGAGTCATTTTTTAACTGATGTTTTTGGTTTTCTGCCCTCAACGCCAACGCTGAAATAACTTCAACTTCATCAATAAATTTTCTTTCTTTTCTCAGGATGAGCTGAGCGAAGCAATCACGTCTCTGGTGGCGTTCAACGACAAAGTCCAGGCTCTGATTGATGAGCTGGAGGAGAGCTGCAGAAACGTGGAGGTTTGTGTGTTTTACGGTCATCCTATAACTATGTTTAAGATCACAATAATGTGTCCAGGTTTTTATTTGATATGTCCAAAAACATCTTCAGTTACATTTTCCAGTGTTGTTCTTTTCATTAGAACAAATATACAGTTACTGATTATATTTAGAGCCAAGTCCTTCCTTCTACTGAGGTAACATTAAAAAGCTCTGGTTGATAAACTATTTACAGAAATGTCAAAAATCCATTTAAAAGTTAATAATATCTTGCAGGTTTGCAGTTAAATACTAGTACAAGTTAAAAACTAGTTACTTATTATATGACTTATTGTTGATTTGTTAATCATTTGCAAATTTTACATGAATTAATTACACCTTATAATCTCTTGATTATAAGATCAGAAATTAATACCAAAGTAACTAAAAATCAGTAAATCTGAACTCATTCTTCTGTTCTTATGTGACACTGTCACTGAATATGTTTGACTTGTTAGCGTATTTCCAGTGTCATACCTACCATCTTTATTTCTCACATTGTGTTCAAACATTCAACATGAGTGAATCGAGTTTTGTGCTCCAATCTTCTCTCCTCCCTCCACAGGAGAACTGTAAGACACAGAAACAGAGCGTGTGTGACAAGTTCAGCCGCATGTTTTCCATCCTGGAGGAGAGACGCACGGTCAGAGTTTATACCTCTTTGATTTCACTCTCAGTCACTGTTCACTGAGCAGCTTTGATGCAAGTAAAATAAACACAGATGGAAGCCACGGTTGTACTAACGCAGCACTACTGACAGTAGAGGCTGCACGAGTAGTGGATATGAACAACGGAATAGTAATAGATGAAATGAATGTTATATGTAACACATATTATGTTTATATCAGTAACACTATCTCTAAAATATGAGTTGGCTTCATCAACATGGCTTCATTATATTTCTTTGGTGTATATTAGGTGATTTTTGTGTCTCTGACATTTGACTGAATATGGTGTTCCTCAAGGAAATATTCTCGGTCCCATTTATCTTCTTTATACATATTCCCTCTCGGCAGACAACAACTGCACATGTTGTACATTTGTTTCTTTGAATGCCCAATGATGGAATGCGTAATGCGTTAACAAAATTAAACAAGCACAAAACAGAGATTTTACGTGTCCAGTCAAAGACAGAATGATAGACTCCTGTATGTGTTTGCTGACCAAACTAATTAAAACTAATTAAAAGATACACGAGTGCTTTAATCTTAAATTTTAATTTAATGCAAACACATACCCTTTCCAGACCTTTGTTTTTGTATGTTACTTTTACCGTACAGTTGTTCTTATTCTTATTCTTAAAGACGATGATGCAGCAAATCAACTCTGAGGAGGAAGAGAAGACAGGCCACGCCCAGTCGCTGGTGCTTTGCTATGGAGACAGTGTGGAAGCCAACAGGAAGCTGATGGAGAGTGCAACGGGCAGCATGGAGGAGCCAGACATGGCTGCTTTTGTTCAAGTGTGTTCAGTGTCCAGTCCAAAGAATGCTTTGAATCCTTTTATTTTTTATTTTTATGGTTTGTTTGATGGTTCTATGTTTTTGCACCTTAAGATAAATCAAACTTGTTTAACTATCCTTTCAGAATTCAAGAGATCTGGTCGCAAAGTAAGTAAACAAATGTTAACATTCTTTGATTAAATGTAACATCTTTTTTCTCAGTAATCTGTTTCAATTGGATCATGCGGCTTCTGCCTCCTGTTCTGTTCCCATTTCTTTACATCATCTTTCCCCCCATTCTCCTATCTATCTGTCCTCTCTTTTCTCAGAGTGATCACAGCGTCCACCTCTGGTCCATCTGAGACTCTAAAACCAGGTTATGAGAGTCTGAGTCACTACAGCTTCAACTTCGGCAGACAGGAGAAAGCTCTGAAGTGCATAGACTTCCTCAAAGGTCTGAAGACAAAATCTATTTTCTTGCACTGGGAGAGAATTAAATTTAATTTTAAATTTACAAAAACAACTCTGTAAAGGCTATTTACACCTGCAGCAGCATCAAATACCTCTCTGTGAAAAGCATCGTGTTATTTTGTTTGGATGGATTACAAACTAAATAACATGAACTGTCATGGGGTGTTTTTTATGGGTTGGAGTCCAGTTATTAATTAGGAGATCGCTGCAGCAGATGAAGCATCCAGTGCATACAATACAATACAATTGAAAGGTTTCTTTTTCAAGAAAAACCCATCGCTTGGAAAAACACAATGTTTGTGTCAGAGAGGGAAGAACATTCAAAAGTTTAAATGTCATGTAAAGCACATTGCAAACACATATTCAGTATTGTCTTGTTTTATCAGTTGTGGAGGATGTTCCTGAAGAACTAGAGGTGGATCCTCCAAAGCAACGCACAGAGGAACCCACAGAGGAACCCACAGAGGAACCCATAGAGGAACCCATAGAGGAACCCAAAGAACCTTTGGTCGAGAACATGCAAGCAAAACAGTGTCAGGAAACCTCAGTCCAGGACATGGAAGCTGTTAGACCAGGGAAAGTGTTGATTCCCGTGCTGATATCCCCACCACTGGAACCATTACCAGCACCAGCGGTGATTCCATCAGCTCCAGCCCTGATGAGGGACGCTGAGGAACCTGCAGAGGAATTTACACAGCAGGAGACTGAAAACTTAGACTCAAATGATGTGAGATCCGGTCAGATTAAAGAGGAGAAGAAGGAAGCAGAGGAATTTGAAGCGCCGGCTCCAGTTAAAGAGGGGAATGTATGTGAACAGCAGGAGGGCATGAGCACACAACAGGTACAGTACCACATCTACACCTTTTAATGTGAATGAGAACTAAATTAGAGTGAACTCAATATTTAGAGAACCCAAGATATTTTGAAAAGCATTGTTCACTTGTAAGTGATAATTAGGTGGAAGTTGTTAAATGTGTGAAGGTGAACTTGACGAAAACAGATTTTCTTTCAGTGCTAAGCCTCATCATCAGTCTCTCCAACGTTCCTCTGTTTCTTTAGAGAACTGCTGAGCCCATTAACTACAATGTGCAACAATGTTTGTTTTATATCCTTGTAACATTTATTGATTTGCAGCCTTCTGAGCACTTTGGTCTCAGCTTCAACAAGTCTGATCTGAGAATGAAAGTTAATCAACATTAATCAACTGTGTAGACAATCAAAAGAGGAGAACCCGCAAATAACAACGGATACAAACACAACATCAATGAAGCTAAATGAAGGTTCAGATATTTCTGTGTTCTTGAACGCATCATCAGTTTTCAGAACATCCAGTCTGCTGCTGAGTCAGTTAACCAGCCTAAGAAAACACAATTATAGGCTGCACCAGTAAGACACATAAGAAGTATGTTTGCAAGATATTACAACAACACAGCAAATATTCAAATTTTCTCTGACATACTTTTAAGCGTCACTCTGAAAAGATACCAGTCCACGACATAACAATGTTCTCCCTGTCTCATGGCGAGTTTTTGCTATTTGATTGGATTGAACTCAAATTATAAATTAAAAGTAAATCAAATTAACTGTGCAAGACAGACTGTATGCTTTCTAGTAGTTAATGGGCTTCTGTGTGGCCTTTTAACTCTCTTCCTTCACATATTAGTGTGAAGGAGAAGAGGCCGAAAGACAAGACGTGGAAGGAGTGCAGCTGAAGGAGGGAATCGATGGTGTCTTTTACCCCAGCTGGTACAAACCTGGTAACTGGAGCAGGTTCAGCTCTGTCCTGCCTGTTCTGGAAGAAACCCCGATGAACGTTTATGATGCAGAGCAGATAAAGTGCTCACCACAGCCGACCGCGGATTCTCTAATTGAGACGAAACCAGAGGGTGAGGCTCAGGATACGGTCCTGCCCACATCTGAACCACAAATTCAGCTACAGCCTCAACAGATTCAACTCTCTCAGTTTCTGTCTGGTCGGGATCCGTCTGAACCTCCTCAGGGACCTGAGCTCTTCCTCCACTTGCAGCCGCATCAACTCCCTCTTTGTACTCGGCTTAATGCTAAGCCTTACTTACCACTCTCTCATCCACCTCAGCTCTCAGAAAGCCTATCCCAGCCTCTTTTTGTTGAATCATCACCTCAGCCTCAGAAGGTGCCAGGCAACGCTTTCACATCTGTAGCACCACGTGTGCAAATAACTCAGCAGACAGCAGGAGGTGCTGGTATAACTGAGGAAGAGAATGAGGAGGTGGAAGAGGAGGAGGAGATGCAGGGCTGGGTGTGTCTGCCCAGAGCTGCAGGTAAAGGGTTCAGCCTGGTGGAGGAATGTTTTGATGTTGGAGAAGACAGTTTTTCTGAAAGTAATAAATGCACTTCGTCCATTGCACCAGAGCTTCATCAGCTTCACAGAGGTTTTCCAGAAACGGATAACCATGGACTCAGTGAAGCAGACAAGGAAGAGCAAGACAAAGATATTACAGCTCTTAAAGGGACATCAGAGGTCAAAGAAAGATGGCTTAGAATGACCGAATGTGGAGCTGAGACAATGGAAAAGGGAAGTGTAGAGCTGGAAAAAGATCTGTGCGGATTACACCAGGATGCTCTGGACGTGAGGGAGGAAATCACTGAAGTGACACATTGCAGCTTGGATGGAGATGATGGTGTGAAGAGTGGGAATGACGTGATGCTGAGAGATCCGGTGTTCAAGGCTGGTATGTCAGAGTCCACAGAAAACAAACATGAGGGTGAAGAGAGCAGCACAAAGCCTGATGTCTTTAATCCCAATGAAACTGAAGAGAAAACAATCTCCCCTGTCTCTCTCCAGGTCAGTGTCATGTGGTTTTGCCGCCATCATCATCATCATCATCTTCACCACCATCACCAGTCTCTTGCACTCTACACCCAGCTGTTGACGTGGCTACACTTCCGCGCTATCTTCTTCTTCTCTTCTCTTCTTGGTTATTGCTGCTCATGATTCACCGAGTCACTTCTGCAGCTTGGCGGCTTCATCATTTTTATTTATTTATTTATTTTTTCACTTTGGGAAAATGTGGAGGAAATAGAAAGGAGGAAGCAGAGAAAACTATTATCCATTATCTAAAGCTAGCAAATATGATTTATCTGACCTTGATATAATTACATCCAGCACCACTTTAGTTGGCTTTCATACACAGGGCTGGACGAAGATAAAGCAACACTAATCAATAGTGTGATCATTTGAAAAAAGCTAGCTTATTGGCTAAGAATCATTTAACTCTTCAATTTACTACAATTTTGGTTCATTCTCATGTAGAAACTTCAGTGTGTGCAGATTTCTTAATAGGTTCTAGCATTAAAAAAACTATTTCCATGTGGAAGGTAACTAACTAGCTGTGAATTTTTATCAGCTAAAAATCCAGACACTATCTAAGGAGGAGGAGACCAAAAACAGAGCTAAAAGAGAGCGATTTATATGCTTACATCATCAAGATGGACACAAATGATAACATGGCTATAAGATACGATAAGATAATAATAACAAATTATTTAGCGTACAGTGGGTTACAGCAGTGTACAGTTTAAAGGGCTGTGCACTCAAAAGATAAAAAGATAAACGTAAAAAATAAATAAATGTGTATGTGGTGTACACTGAGCAGGGATATTGAAGCAGTCGTCAGCTAAAGGAGCTGCCCAGTGCTGTTATAGCACCATTGGAGAGGATGGGACCAGTTTTCCATCAGGCATGATGAACCACTGATCACCCACCACCTCCACAGGCTCTAGAGGGCAGCCGAGAACAGAGGCGGCCTTCTACACCAGTTTATTCGGTCTCTTTTTGTCTGCTACTGAGGTACTGCTGGTCGAGAAGACCTCTCCATAGAAGATGGCTGATACCACCACAACGTCACACCTCAAAGGAGACATCTAGCTACCTAACCTTAGATGTGTAAATTGGCAGCTGCTACATGTAAATGATAGCCTGTTTCCCCCGCCCAGTAGGGACTAAAAATATATTATATCACGGTTAACGCTACATTGTGAAACTTTTGTATCCCTCGTCAGTTTGCAATGAGAAAGAGCCACACAATGCTAAGTTTCTTATTTATAGCATCAGAAACTCTTCTTAAACCATTTCTAGATTCTTTGTTATACTTCCCAAAGGAAAAAGGATAACCTTGGTTATGTTCACAACTCCTCTTTGTTCACCATGCTGCTAGGTACAAGTCTGTCTCAATCCCTGTTTCTCCCCTCTTCAGTTTTTGCAGTCATTGCTAGTTGATGTAAACCAGTTCTACAGCGAGAAGTGTCTCCACAGACACCACATTTAAATGGAACTACAGAGATTTATCTTCACTGATTACCTTATCAGGACTGTATAATCTTCTGAGGAGCTGAAACGTATAAACTTTAGATGAATGCGTCTAAAAGGGAGTGAAGTAGAAGTATAAACTTCTACCCAAGTGTAACTTTAAGTAACCGTCAAACCAGATGAGTTTAACTTCCTCTTTCCTTCCAGAATTCCCCAAAGTCTTCCATGTTGGCCTTTTTTCTGTGCAGCATAATTTCTTCATCTTGCTCCTTCATCTCAAACATTTTCATTCTTTTTCTCGTTGCACCCTCCTTTCCCTCTTCCGTCTCCCTCCTACCTTCCTCCTGCCATTTCCCTCACCCACCTCTCCCTCTCTCTCTTTCTCTGTCCATCCCTCCATCTCTCTCCAGGCTGTCACTCTGCTCTTCTACCTGTTGGCCTTCCTGGTCATCCTGCAGAGGGTTTGGGTTTACTTCGGCTGCTTCATTTGCACATAACCCCAGCCAGAGACACACCCATCATCACTGCTGCCCAGCTCAGGTATATGCACCTGCTGGCTCCACCTGAAAGCGCTGTGGAATGCTTCTATTTTAGAGAACAAATGCATTTTCAAGCTTGGAAAGCTTGGAAGAGTATATATCTAAATGTAGGTGTCCAGAATTTTCACTGACCGCTATCACAAATGTCATTCCTTCCTTACAGATTCACTTTAATCCTCACAGATACAAGGAAGCAAACTTGTTAAAGCAAAAAGAAGGGAAATGTTTCATTATCAATCCAAATAAAAACTGAAAATAACATTTTCATCCTTCAGTTTATTCTTGCCTCTGCTGACACCCCGTGGCAGAACCTTTTAATTACAGTTCCTTTCTGAGCAAGTCATTAGACTTTTTACATTTTAAATACAATAAAACTAACCAACTAAATATACTGATTGCCTATATAAACCTTGACCTGACAACCTTTATAAAAGTTAATTTTAGGATAGAAATATATTTTTTAATATAATTTTGATGCTTGTCATGGCACCTTTATAGTTTGCATGGCCATGTAACATTCATGAATATGCATTTAAGTGTCACCTTTGTCTAAAGCTTTTTACACTGTTGCATGAAGATCCTCTGCAATAAATAAATTATAGTAGACACAGTTCACTCTTTTTGTCTGCATTGTGCTCACTGAAAACAGAAAGCTATTCACTGAGGATTAGTCTTGGTACATTGACTCTTGCTGTGTTATACAGTCAGACTGAGAGACAATTTAGCAACAATGGAACACTCTAACTTTGTAAACATAAATAAGAAAATAATCACTCAGGTAAGGAGGGAAATCAGCTGTTGTCTTCCATTTTTTTGTTTGTTTTCAGACAACTAGATAAAGTACATTTTCTGTATTTAATAGGCACATCCACTTACAGTCAAACAGTTTTTTGATCAACACTCAGTCAGCGTCAACATTCACAAATCTTTCGTCTCTGCTACAGATGGAGACTGAGACAAGGAGCCCTGCTGACCCCAGTCGCCCCTTCTCCTCCGCCCCTTCCTCGTCCTCATTCACCCTCAGCGAGGCTTCACGTCGGCCCAGTTTCTGCTTCTCCTGGTTAAACCCCCTCCACAAGAAGAAGTAGAAGAAAGGCCGATGCGACTGGAGACAGGGTTTTGGCCTGAAGATAAAGACAGATGCACTTTACTTCAGAGTCAGTTTCAGCATCACATTGATCTGGGATGTGTGTGTGTTCAGTTTTTTTTTTTTTTTTCCTTGTGTTTTATGGTGAAACACAAAATATCCATCAAATTATGGAGACAGAACATAAACTGAACTGCCCCGATCCAAGTCAAGTCCTGTTACTCTCTTGTTTTGAATCTCTTTGGGTATAATTTCAGAGCACGCGTGTAGCACTTTACACCAGGTGTCTTTATGAGGAATGAATTTGAAGTGTGTAACTATAGCTGGAATAGTGGAAGAATCAGCAGAAGTGGAATTATTGTAGAACTTGAAATAGTAGTTATTGGCAACAACTGTATCAGTTGCAGAAGAAGGGCAAAAAAGTTCTAGATTAAAAGAAAAAGAAGTGCTAGTCCTGAGAACGTATTTACTGTTTTCTTTTTCTCCAATTAACAGTTGTGGATGAACCATTTTAGAGCAAAATCTGATTATTTTGAAAACAAAGCGTGGAATTCATCACATAAAGAGTCACTGTTGTGTCTTTCTTTTAAACTTTATCCACCATCCAAACAAAGGATTTAAGTCAGAGGTCTGAAAAGCTGCTTCTCAAGTGAAGCATTAGATGAAACTGACATAAGAAGAATTGGAGGAGTGAGTACAGCTCAGTCAAGTCACTGCAGAATAACAGATGAGAAATTATTCAAACTTTGCAGGAAGTTCTGTACTGGAGACATGTTTCGAGTGGATTCATTGTAATTTTTTGAACATCACCTTGGATTCCTCCATTGTGACAATAATTGTTTTTAAGCCAGCGTTCACCGCAGCAGTGTTTTGTGTGCATTTTTGAATAATGAGTAGTTCATGGTGTCTGTGCATTGATGAGCACTGATTTGGATTCGTTTGACACATTTCTAAATGAGATAAATGCGATCTTGCTACTCCTCGTGGCCCCTTATATTTGTGTGGCTGTAGCGGAATTTGCCCGCGATTTTATAAACGCATTGTTCAATTAAAAATGTAACACAAATGATATCTCAACCCAAAATATTTCAGCGGCTCCTCTGTGACGTCATTTGTCCACGCCGGAAAAGAAAGTCGAAAAATCTGTGGTTGAAAGGACGGAGGCGACGGAGGCGACAGAGGGACACCACTTCCTGGTTGAAGGACACGCCTTTAAAATAAAAGCACAAAGAAGACTCATTCGTTATTGAGTATACTGGAAACTCAGTGGAAATAAATCATTGAAAAGCTACTAAACTGAATATCAAATTAATAGTGAGTGAAACATACACAATCATAATGGCATTAAAGGTGCATAAGTGAACTATATTTGTTTGCTACACTCATTTGCAACAAAAATATGTTATGATTAAATGTGTGTCTTGTGCCACAAGTTATTGACATACAGGAAGCAAATGGTTTCGGTTCAGGCACCCAGGTGCTTTCCTGTAAAACTGTAAGACAAAACAAAGTGCGTCATATTTATGAAGACTGTTGGAATTTAATGAGTTTCAAATGCTGTTGTTAGCTTTAATTAGAAGAAAACAATCGACAACAACAACACACATCTGTAGATGATCAATGCCATTTGACGCAGTTTTGCGTAAAAAAGGGGGCTTCACGTTTACTGTAATACGTGAGTACATTTCACCACATATGGTGATCAAAAAATCAGTTACTCGTTTATACCCGTGAACAAGGACATGCCTATCATCTCTATGTGGGATTAATCGATAATAAATAAGGCGTTGGTTCATAAAGGCTAAGAAGCGGTGTGAATGAGTTTTATTTTGAAAGTGCGTACCGGAACTGGCTGTGTCACCGCCTCCAGTTTAGCGGAGGCTGGTTTAAGCTGAGCTGGCTGTACAGGCTGTTTGGGTGTTCAGGCTGATCCCGTCGACGACTTTCTCAGAAGATTTCCGCATACCTAGTGGAAAGCACGTCACGTTAGTCTGCTGCCCACACTTCCCAATCGGCCCAGTTCAACTTTCCAACAAGAGAGGAGGTTCAACTCCGTCAGGTCGACGCCATGGACCCCGCAGGTCAAGGTAATTGTTAGCTTAGCGGCCAAGTTAGCCAGCTTAGCTTAGTGTCCGAAATACGTAAACAGTGTTCAAAGCGGACAGCAGGCGGCTCTAAGTCAGAAATCTACAACTCTACCCCTTGCTTGTATTTGTGTTAAAATGTTTGCGTTATTAAATAAAAAATAATAATAATAGTAGTCGTTAGCCGTGCTGCCAGGACGGGCCCGCTGCTAAATGACAGGGACAGCAGTGAAGTGAAGACGAAAGGAAGGAGGATCGTGTTACTAATGCCACCAGCAACAAAATTCAATTTGATATGACTTGCATCAGTCAAAGAGAGGACGGTGTCATATTTCATATGAGGCTGTCATTGCCTTTAATAATAAAAAAGAGTTTCTGCGGAACAAATTTAATAATCTCAATTTAAAGTCTTAAATACGATCATATTTTGCATTGTAGGTCTTAAATGGTATGTAGTCAAGCGTGAAATCCTTACGTCCATTCACCGCTTCGGTCGGTTTTTGTTCAGTGCGTTGGTGGCATTCACAGATAGATACGTGTTGTTCTTTACAAAGTATAACTTTTATCAGTACGCAGAAACAAAACTACAACATCATTTTATGATTCTGCTCCACGTTAGTGGAGCCCAGCCCAGGCGTGTCCGGTGTGGATTTTTTTGTATTTCGTGTAAGTCTTAAATTTAATCCATAATGGTCGTAAAAAGGTCCTAAAAAGTCTTAAATTTCACTTGCATAAACCTGCAGAAACCCTGAAAGAGATTGCTGATGCTATATAGTAACAGTTTTTTTAGGTGTTTCCCCAGAAACTCTAACCCACTTTAGTTTCCTATTTACCTGAACACAACACATTTGTCAGTTAAACCACACTGATCTCCTTTTATCAGCTAACTACAGCCAGATTGGCTGTAGTTAGTTGAGCATTGATCATGTATGCTGCTCCATCGCTGTCAACACTGTGTGTGGTTGACAGATGCTGACCTCCATATTAATAATATATAATCTGAGGAAGCTGCCTCCGCTCTCTCATGTCTAGGTGGTTAAAAATGAAGAAACCTCACCAAACAGACACTGATGCTTCTGCTTCACCGTCACACTACCGTGCCTGACTGGACTGGTTTATATTTTAGGTTGACCCTTACGTTGGGTTAGGGTCAAATTTAACCCATTTGCAAGTTAAAATGTGTAAAAAAAACAACAACATTTTCCTTGTTTTTACGGGGAAAAGGCTTCATGGTATCGGCAAGAACAGCTATTTTGACACAACGAGAGTAATGTTGCAGTTCCATGCACCCGTGGATCATAGAAAATCTTTTATGTTGCTCTGTGGATTAAATTTGGTTCCATTTACACCTTTTTTAGGTGAAAACGATGTATTCAAAGATAAAATGTTTGCTTAGGCCAAAAATGTGAGTGAAAAATAAGAGGTTAAAAAAAAAACTGGATGATAAGCTTTGTTGTTTGGCAATTTTGGGCTGGATTAAGTCATGGGTCAGTTTTGACCAGCTAACACCAAAGACACTGGCAGCTTTCTACCGCATTATAAGAGCTACGAAGGCAACACGTTTTATTACAAAACATCCAGTAATTGTCTGAATTGTCAAAGGACATTGTGACTTTGAAGTTTCTTCACATCATGTGGTAAGCACTTCACCTTTGACCTAATGTGTTCTAATGTAGCCCCTTTAGTCTGCAGGATATGTTTGATCAAATATATCAAGATATGACCTAAAGTACAATAAAAGTAATTGCACTATTGATGCTGCGAGTCCAGCATTTAAGGTAATCTGTGGTTAGTGCTGGGGTAAAACAAATATAATATTTATGTGCTGCTGTTAGTAAAAGTAATAAAAGGCAGCTGTATGAGAATAATACAATAGAAATAAGATGAGTAAGCATATAGTTTTTTTTTTTTCAGTACCTCCAGAACGTTGTGGCTGCACAAATTTGGGGAATTTTCTTATGAGATTTCCTGTTTGTATCCAGCCGTGGCTGTGACAGATATGTCATGTTGTATCAGGCTTCCTGCGCCTCAGGATGAGCGCTTTTAGGAAGTGATTAAGGTTCATGCGCACATTTGTGTGTTTTGAAGAGTGACAAACTGGAGTGAACTGGGACATGTTTGTCTTGGTGTATCCTCATGCTTTTTTCTGGAATCATCTTTTAGATGATTTGAAGCGTGAGGATGTGTTTTGACTTGGCACGTGGTCTTCTTTCTTGATTGATACATTCTCACATTGTGTAGTTTTCAATCCCCATCCTAAAATAATAACATTGATGAGTATTTGCAGTCGCCTTCATGTTTTAGGTGAAGTTTAATTCAGTTTGTTTTGAATAGTCGTTCAGACATTCTCAGAGACGAGACATCAGGATTGAAGAATGCACAGAGCAGAATGTCTTTTATTTCTTTTTTCATAAATTTAAAGCTCTCAGTTTGTGTAGACATTTAATCAAGGACCCTCGTTGTAGAATGGAGCCGTTTCTGTGTCTGCGTCTGCCTCAGAATATCTTGTAGTACAAAGCAGCAGCCAGGTTGAATTTGAAGACAGAGGTGTGGCTGTTATCTCACACAGGACACACCTTGGTGTTTGCAGACTAGTTGGACTGCCAGAAAAACAAGCTAGATGAAGGAAATATGACGCCATTGTGAAACTTATGTGTCCATTTAAAGCATTAGAATTTGTTTCCAGGAGCCATTAGGAGAAGTGTATGAAATCACCAGCCTAGCATGAAATGAAAATCCAGGATATGACAGTCAAAGAATATTGGAAATATTTGGACTTTGAGTGGAAGTGTAAACTTCAGGAAGAAAATGTTTTTTTCCACCATCCCATTTTCTATTCTCCTACCTGTCAGGTTGCCTGTTTTTTTCCTGTGGGCCGGTCTTAATCCTTCCTGACTGAATCAATATACCTATGGGGTGGTGCCATATCTCCTGTCAGCTTGCGTATAGATGTTATTGTAGAAACTCCAACTCACAAGTTTGCTCTTAATCTGTATTATTGTGTGTGCATCCTGCCGTTGTCTCAAGTGTTGTGCAGACACGGAAGACGTGCACACTCCGGCCTTTCCGTTCATGCTTAAAATGTTAACATTTCAGTATGAGAAGCTAAAACTGCCTGCTCACTGGCAGGGAAGTGGCTGTGTTTGTAAGCACCATGAGGTGTGAGTTTAGTTTTCATAATAGCTTCCCCCATTCTATGCATGAGTGTTGCTGCATGAAGTCTGTCCCCATTGTTTCAAGCGGTGGTTCCAGCTTGTTTCCTTTCTCTTGTTGTGTCCAGCTCAGACTGTTCCAAGTCTGCCAAAACAACCTTGCTGTCCTTAGTTCAATCATGTCAGAGAAATGCTGACGGCTGCAGATTGAACTGGAATTTTTTTCTCTGGAATAGTTGAGGTTTACAACGGTTACATAATGGATATATGTGTTTTCTGTGTCTTCCCTCTCCTTTTGTCCTAAAATCCTTCCTTTGTGCTCTTGTTTGTGTTCGTTGTTTATGGTTCAGTTTACAGCAGACTTCCTGTTTTCACTAAGTGAAATAGTAGCGTGACCTCCTAAGTCACTCTGCTAATTGCAACTTTCTCTTGTTGGAGTTGTGCTGGCAACACTCGCCTCTCCCTGGCCTTGGATTGTGTGAAACTGATACCGAAATGGTGATCCGAGTAAACCGCTCTTTGCTTTTAACACTTAGGCTGCTCTAAGTGTGTGTTATTTACCCATCTGCTGCCTCTCCATTTCCCTCTCCCATTAACGTCTTCTCTTCTTCCTCCTCCGTCCCTCTGTTGCATCACCTCTCATCCCAGATATCAACCTGAACTCTCCTAACAAGGGTCTGGGAGTGGATCGCTCAGAAAGCCTGTCCGATGTGCCCGTTGAAGGGGCGGTGGGGAACTCTGCCAACCCTCTTCCACCCGGTCTGACAGAGGAAGAGGCTGAGGAGCTCCGCACCGAGCTCACAAAGGTAGAATCTAGGTGTTTCAGAAACTCCCAGATCTGCAGACTGACTCTGCAGATTCTGATGGAGCTCTGTGTTGTTTTGAGTAAATAGGTTCACTCGGATTCCAGTCATATAGTCATATTTGATATGATTTCATGTTGCCCGACTTATTAAAGCTGAAATCATTTAAAAGTGGTAGCATCTAAATGTCACAGCTTCATGGTGAGATCCGATTGCTTTCCTCTGTTACTCGCGTCATCAACTTAATTACAATGTGGTATTCGTTTCAAATCAATACCTGTGGCCGCTGAACATGATCCTCTCCAACATGTTTTTTACAGAGCAACTTGTTCAACATGTTTCCAAATGTTTTATATATAAAGAAATCTTCTTTCAGCAGATAAATGTCAGTTTTTGGAGTTTATTTACAGATAATTGTACTTCTGTCTGGATGTGTTCTAGGTAGAGGAGGAGATCAACACCCTACGCCTGGTTTTGTCGGCCAAAGAGAGACACGCCGCAGAGCTGAAGAGGAAGCTCGGCCTCAATCCGCTCAACGAACTCAAGCAGAACCTCACCAAGAGCTGGCAAGAAGTTCAGACCTCTAACGCGTACGTATCAATCCGACCGCATCATTTAATCACAGCTTTTGAACGACAGAACGACTTGTTTTTTTTGTTTTTTTGTTTTGTGTGTGTGTGTGAGTGTGTGTGAAGTCTTACAGCAGTCTAAATAATTAAAATATTCAATAAGGCCTCAGAAATAATGCAGGATCTTTAAGTGACTGGCATTAGATGTCATTTTAAGCTTTCACATTTTCCCCCCCTGGAAATCTGAAACCTTATCGAATTGGTATGTGCTAATCTACTAAATCTTTAAACCTGATCATCTGTTCAAACATTGAAACAGGTGCTGTGTTAGTCTGGGCGTGTTGCTTCGGGTACTGGTGAGAGGATGAATAACATATCTGTGTTACTGAATGAGACATTTGAATTTTTCTTTTTTTCTTAGTCACTCTGGGTTTTTGGTAAACTAAATGAAATGAAGAGGCCTTGTTCTGTTTTAGCCAGATAAATCTGCAGTTCATAGTCGCTGTTCATATAAATTATACAGACAAAAAAAACCCTGGATTTAGTTTTTACCCTGGATGAGTTGGACCACAGTCCATTAAGGCGACCATGAGTCAGAGCTCCCTGCAGGCGCTCTCTAATCGGAACAGTGTTATCAGTCAGTGGACTCATCCTGTGGTGACGCATCCACTCGTCTTTACATTCTGTCACATTATACAAGAGAAGAGAGGGTCGGTGCTTTCAGCTGAGCTGAAGGTCATATGATACCAAAGAGTCACAGAATAACTTTTGTTAATTGAGCAAATCACTTTGAAAACAGTTATTTAACTGCTACTTCTCATCTTATGATTACACAAAGCAAGTTTAGACTTGAGTGAGTTCAAGACTTAATGAACACACAACAAACACCTCTGAAAACTAAAACTGCTGCAAGTCACCACTGAGCTTTCCAGGACACGGGTTCATCTTAATTTGTTATGAAGATGGCGTGTGTGTATCTGTCCACAGGGAGGAATAAACTGTCCCTTTATGTGTCGTGACATTTCCGTCTCATTTATTCATGTTTAATGTTTTGACTAATTGGGAATTGTTCTTATGAATATCTGATAAATATAAAATTGGATTAAACTGGTTTATCCGGCCATTCACTTCTGTTCTCTGCTGAGCTAAACGTACTTATTTTATTTAAAGAAAATCTGTCAGCTGTGTACACAAACCTGTTTATGAGTTGCACCTTACTAGTACAGCCTTGTCTGCAGAGGTGCCTTAATTCTTCCTGGCTCAAATTCAACAAGGTGTTGGAAACATTCCTCTCCAACACCAAAGTCTCTTTGGGCCATATTGACGTGATGGCCTGTGTTGTTATTAGATGTTGACTGTCCGTCTGTGAGTGTGACCCTGTGGTCCTGCAGTCGCCTTCTTCTACTTTGGCTGATCATTCTCCTCTGACCTCTGGCATCAACAAGGTTTCCTTTTGTCCAGAGAACTGCTGCTCACCGGATGTCTTTTTCAGACCATCCTCTCTAAGCCCTAGAGAAGGTTGTGCATGACAGTCTCACTAGTTCAGCAGTTTCTGAAACACTTTCTTTATTTCCATGAATTCAGTTACACAGGTGTACACAGTGACCTGGCTGGTGTGTGTACTGTACATAGAAGTCAGCTACGCTCTCTGAGATTAAACCTAGACACCGCTGTGATAAAGGCTAAGGTGTTTGATATGAACTTGCAAAAACCAGTCAGCAAATATGTCTGTGTTTAGTAAAAACTAAACATGACAAATCACCAGATCAAGCAATTAACAGATACTTGAATGATTGAGTATTGACTTTGCAAGTAAAAGCTTCAAGCTACAGAAGTGAGAATATGAATCGTTAAGAGTCAAAGCTGATATTGAGATTTCGAGCACCAGGGTGTCGTCGTTAAATGTTTCTGACAGGGGAGGTCTGCAGTTATTAATGAAGTGGGCTGTTGACTTACAGCATTGTTTTCATGACCCCCATAACCCCCCCGTCTCAGCTCAGAGATCCTTTTAGCGTTTTTCTAACCCTGGCTTCTTCTTTAACCTCAGCACTGTGTCACACTCATGTCTCTGTTTCTAGCTATGTGAGAACCACTGAGAAACTGGGCGAGTGGAATGAGAGAGTTACCCATTCGGATCTGTGAGTCCATGCACTGTTTGCCGCCTGCTCCCCAGTCCATGTCTGGCCTTCTGCACTGTTTGCTCTCTCACGCTCTAACGTCGCCCTGCGCCCGATCCTCCTCCTTTCTCACCTTCTAACCATGTTTGAAAGCGCTAACGCCTCTGCCGTCTGTGTTTCACTTTGGGTTTGATACAGGTCATCTTGAAACTAATGCAGTGAGAAACGCGTACGTATAAGTCTGAAGTCCAGCAGAGAACGTGGATTGTTTTCTAGGCCAGATATAATTGGGCATTTTGTGTAAAGGTAAAAGTAGCATTTGAACAGTGATGTCTGCTCGGTGGTTACTAACTTCCTTTAAAGGAGTTTTTCTGCAGCCGTCAGGCTTCGCTTGCATATGTGGCTAGACTTGTAGCACTGAAGTGGGATTTGGTGTCTGTCTGTCTGCTACGTAGACTTACCTGGATCTGTTTGCCCACTGGAGGGTGTAACTCACCTGTCACTGTTTACTTATCAGTTTTTTTGAGGGTGGTAATATTCAGTAGGTTTGAGACGTGGCAGGATTTCAGGCAGAAAGTAGAGTGAAAGTGGAGCATTAATGTGTTAAAATTCAAATCCTTGTTATATATATACATTTTTTTTAACACAATTTACTACATTACTTTGTTTCTTTCTGCAGATTTTTTCTCTTAACCTCCATCCTGTCGGTATCTGTTTTTACTTCCTCTTCCAGAGGTCAGGTGTCTCCTCTTTTTCCAGTAGTGTTGACACGCGTCCTATTCTCGACTTCCCTTGCAAATCAACATTCCTCCATATTTTTAGCTTTTTCAGGGACTTTCCTTCTGTGCTTGTTGTGCTTGAAACTCACTGTGGTCTGATGTTGCGTTTGGCTTTGCTGCACAGAAGGAGATAACCACAGTGAGGTTTTTCTGGGTTGTAGAGGAGTGTTGTGAGTTTTGCTTCACACAGAGAAAAGCTTTGTGTTAAAATCAGGCCACTCGGCAGTAGCCACCAAGAAGCTAAGGCCTAACTCTGCTCTGAGTCTCAAACGTGTCACTAAAACTCCGTCCGCATAAAGAAATGATTTGCTCGTCATCAGTCTCTTTGTAGCAGTGGGTGACTAGTAGACGTAGCCATCTTGTATATTTCCTACTCCAAATATTTTGGAGTGATACAAAAAGTATCTAAAGTGGCTCACTATTTGAAAAGAAAATCCCGTTTGTGATGCCACTCCATCTGAGTGAACCAGATCAGATGAGTTCAACTTGTTACCCGTTTCCATTACTGCTCGTCTTGTCCTGTGTGACGTCCCTTTAAGCCACTCTTTGGTAGCGGTGCCCCATTTCATAATGATGTCATCCTGGCCTACATAAAACGATCTGGCACACAGTGATGAAGCAGAAATTGTATGATAATGAGTGTTCATGAGTCACACACTGAAAGTTTCCAGCTTAACCATTACTCAAATATGAACTTCAGTCATTGTTTATGATTCAAGATCCACACAGTAAAGATTTAACAAAATAGCGCTGGGAGCAGCGGTGCAGGTTATTATTCTCAGTATAGAGTTAAAACTAAAAAGAAACACTCTCTACATCAGCAGTAAAACCGTTTAGATTTAGATAGAAGTTGGTGGAAAACTTGAAGCTGAGACAGAGGAAACTGTAGTGTAAAGAAAAACATAAAATCAATGGCTTGAGTGAAGTGAATGTAATTTTCCGTTTGGCTGCTTCTGACGTGAACTGGATTGTCAAGGTTGTTGGCCTAAGCTGACAGGGTGACGCTGCTTCTTCTGCTCTTCACTTCTTACTAGCACATACATTCACTAACAGCAGCAGGTGCTCTGGTATTGGTTCGTTGGGTTTGCTCTAGTTTCACGCACTAAAAAAAATAAAAAATAAATAAATGCGTCAGCTTTCATTCTCGGTTTGGTTGAGAATACACGATACCAATTCAGTAGTCCAGTACAGGAAAGTGTGCGTCTGTTATCTCTCCCACATTCACACACATGCCAGCGCCCTGGTCGTGCCTGGCGACCAGACGGACGGCTCAGACTTGCTGCTGCAGGAACAAGTGGGAGGAGAGGAAAGGAATGTGAGAGAGATATGGGAGGAAGGAGGAGGAGGGAGAGAAAGAGACAGTATTTTGCTAAGTCACGTGACACGTGATGTCCGGCAAGAGAAAGCGAGACAATCTGAAGTAAACCCCCAAATACCTGGGCTATGAATAATGAATATGTTCGAGACATAAAAACCCTCTGAGGGTTGCCATGAAAACTGGAGTGGGTGGAGAGAGACAATTTACAGTCAGAGTGCGTTATTAGCAGACCATTAAGAATCACACGCTGCTTTTTGCCTGTAAAAATAAATCAACTCGATTTTCTTGCAGTAAACCTCCACCGTTTGCCCCGGCCATGGGTTTACTTCAACCTCGGTGTGATGTGACCAGTGTGTTTGTCTAATTCTGCTAACCCACCTCTCTCTCTGCATTATTAACCATTTTCTCCTGACTAAACACAAGCGTTCCAATAGAAACCCTGCCTCTATTGAATCTGTTGCATCCTCTCCTGTTAAACAAAAGCAGACGTGGTGAAGGGTTGTGGACAGTGTAGTGTAACAGAGCTGGCCTCTATGAAGTCGCTGTGCTGTACAGGCGGCTGCATTGTGCTGATGTAAGTCAGGACATAGAGACTGGCCTTGTCTGGAGGAGCGACATCTCCTGTTTCAGTTGAACAACGAAAACTTCTGTGATCCGGGTAAAAGTGGACTTCACTTATCTGCAAGGTCACTGTATTTTGTTGTTTGTCCTTTAAAGGCAGCGAGCAGAGATTGTTGTGTTTTTCTGTGCCTTTACAATATGTTATTTATCAGTTAACCAGAGCTGTACTTGTTGTTTAATTCAACAGAGTATTTATCAGTGCCAGCTTATTGTTCCAGTCTGTTGTTGTCCTAAATCACAGGTGCCAAACATTTGGCCCGCAGGCCAAAAGCCATGCGGTCTAACCTGGCCTGTGGCATGAATTTGCAAAGCGGAAAAATTGCATAGAAGATTGCAATCTTTCATTGAAAATAACCGTCGACCCTAATGTGTCCATTGTTTGGGTTTAAGACAAGTGGACAAAAGACTTTGGTTTCATTTGGGTTGAGAAACCTTGTCCACGTAAATGTGGCAACTGTTGAAAGCTGAAAGTTGCTATTTCAAATCTCTGGGATGTGATGGACCCACTGTGTCTCTACACTTTTGGTAGGACTGCTCCCTACATCTACTGCTGTTTACTGCTGTGATGTGTGAGACATGAACCACGTCAGGACTGATTGAATATTCAGGGATGACGGCCTCCAGCAGATGGATGTAAAGCTGAGTCTCCTGTATTTATTGAGTCTTGTTGCTTTTGCTCTGCTGTTGTTTCACCCTGTTTATTATTCCAGACATAGCACAGGTGTCCTGGAGTCTGTGTGTGTATCTTTATTAAGTGTGCGTTCAGTCCTGCTTTGTTTGTGATGATGAATAGGCACCGTTTGCTCTTTTAACCCGCTTGATGTTTCAGAGCTACTGTTGAGCTGTTTCCCAGTAAAACATCCAGCTTCTCAGCGTTTCTGCTAACAGTGTGTGTCTGTTTGTCTCTGACCTCACGGATTTCTGTAGAGTTGAACTGGACTGATGACTTCTGTCAGCTCAGTCCAGTGTCTTATGGCGTTTAGGCTGGATGACTTGAAAACAAATCAATGGCTGCTATCAGCAAACGCTGGTGTTTATTTGAGATAAGTGGTATTTTCTAAATGAGGTGAAGTTACTCACATAAACATCACTCAACATAATGTAACTTTACATCTATAGTCATGAGTCTTTTCTGTTATTGATCACATGTTAGCCTGATATGTAAATGTTGTCATTTAATGTGTTTTTGTTGAATTTTGTGTTGCTTCAGTAAAGAATGTCTCTACTTATCAGAGCGTCCAGCCTCGTCTGCCCCTTTGCACTTTGGCAGCAGAAGAACCGATCGACCAGAGCAAAATGTTTTCGCCCTTTAGAGATCGACACATCAATGCACATCGATCCAAGTCCTACATAAGACAGAAATGTAGTAGTAGTCTGCTTTTTATTGGGAAAAGAATATAATTACAACATTATATTTCCACGACATTACCAGACATACTTTAGATCAGTTGTTCCCGCCTTTTAAACCTCTTTAAACTTGTGGGTTCCTGCTCCTCAGAATCCTATAAAAATAAATGAACAGGATTCAAATAAAAGTAAAATATAGCTGAACACATTTAGGTTCATATAGTTACACTAATTTTCCTGTATAGGTAATTATCTTATGCATAACTGTGGGTGTCTGTCAAACTAATTATATTTATTTAACATTATATTTAGTGTCGTATTTAGCATAAAATATAACACTTCGTATAACTCACTTTTAGTCTTTATTCATTTGCTGAACATTTGGAGTTTAGTTCAATCGTCTCCATCCCAGTGAATTAAAATATTGCAGATTCTCCTCTGTTCGAGTTTAAAAGCCTTTTAAAATCCATCTAATCAACCACTACAATCTAAAACTGTGTTGCTCATTGGAGCTCGTATGGAGGTAGAAAGTGAGAGAGAACCTGTAGGAACTGTGACTCTGCTGTGTTGTGAGTGTGTGTCTCTTCCCCTGTGTCATTATCCTGCTGTTGTGTCTTCAGATATCTGTCTGCCTCAGCCACTTTGGATGACATTACCCACTCTGAAGCGTGAGTTGACCCCTTTCTCTTTTGTGTTTCTCTTACGTTTTGTTTTTGTAGATGAGCCAAGGTTCCTTTGTTTGGTTTGTTCTGGGGGAATTCTTCACTGCACATGCTTTTTCTTTTGCTTCTTCGATTGCGAGGGAGCAGCAAGTTGACTCAATTTTTTTTTTTTTTTAGTTGCATCAAAAGAGATTTACTTTTATTTTCCAGCTGATGTCACACGTTTCAAAGACTGCTCATTAGTTTTTAAGTAAATCAACATTGTAAGACTTCCAGTTAAAACCATTATCTTCAGACCAAAGTCATCTTAGTCTTTGTTATTCAGACACAGAAAGAAATAAGCCGTGCTCTGCAAAATCTTTTTTTTTTATGTTTTTTATTTATTATTTTTAATATTATTTTTCATTTACAAGATTTTTATAGTCAGCTGCAGAAAACATATATATAAAATATATATAAGTATATACTCATAAGTTTTTTTGCTAGTGTGACGCACACAAATGAAAAATCAAACCTGTTTAATTGTGTAATTTAAGACCTTGAAGATCACACGGGTGGGTTTAATGCAGGCAGTCATGTGGTAGATGCTAACTAACCTGGATTTCTAATGCTGTGTGTTTTGTCATGTGTTCAGGACTAACACATTTCAAACAGTTATTATAGTCTATTGTTTGTGTTTGTCTAATCTGACTTAGTCAGTTACAGTTACAGCTGCAGCAAAGCATTTCCAGAGGTAAACCGTCACTTTGTCTCCATCTAACATCACTGCTACTATCATTCAGGGAAGAACTGCTCTCACAACCTGAGCGCCTCCTTGATTAATAGATTTATTTCATTATGCCTGGATCCTCACATGTTTACAGTTTTTGTAAGTGCACCAATCAAAACCATATAAGAAAGTCTTGCTAAGTGTTAAGTGACGCCGGTGTCAGGGGTCGGCCATGTTGATGGACACACTTGTGTGCGTTGGTACTTCGCCGCACCAGCTTATCTCCAAAATTGTATTTGCTCAGCCTGTGTGAACCGTCTGCTGCTGGTGCTGCTGTGTGTTGGAGTGGCTCAGCACAACGCCGTGTTGGCTTTTATCCAGAATGTGTGTTGCGTGTGAATTCAAGCAGCTAGTGTTGTATATGTTCTGCTTAGTGTTTCTGTGCATATTATTGTTACATGTTTGTATTTGTGTACATATTAGTGGCTCATTAATGCCCTGGTTGATTCTTGTTTACAGGCCACAGTCATCCATTGTTCAAAAGAACTGATTGACACTTTCTAAAGTATAAAATATTGCTATTTGTTGCAGACAACCATGTTGTCCCCTTTTTAGTATGAGATATGTCCAGACTAAAGTAAACAGGGGCTTTACAAGAATGCAGACAACAGGAATTTACTGAAAACAAAGCCCACAACATATTTCTGCCTTTATCACCATATAAGGTAGGTCTGGTACAGGAGAAAACCAGCAAACTGTTTTAAATGCTTAGAAACACAAACAAGTAAGTTTTTTTTTCTGACGGTGTTTATTTTAACTTACACACTTACATCTAAATCCCCACATGGTGAGTATTCTGGGCTTTATCTAAAGAAGTGTTTGGCTGCAGCTTGCTGAGATTTGTAAACTGAGTTTAAACAAACTGTGGTCAACTCTGTGTTAGTCAAAGCTGCTGCTGTGAAACTGTTTCCTGTTCATTTATTAAGCCTGTTTAAGGTGGCTTTTTATTTTTCCAGGTGTGCTGTTGTCTCACTCTTTTCATTTGGATTGGGTGAATGATTCTTCATCAACATCATTTTTTAGAGCATTTCTGGGTGCACAACTTTTCTAGGCAGAAAGTTAACCTGCAAATGTTTAGATAATGTAATAATAGTCTTAGGGGTTTTCTCATGCAGAGGATTTGCTGCTTTCACATGTTGGTAAAATGAATAACGTAGAGCAGTTATTCTAGATGACGGAAAGAAGCTGCTGGAAGACGTTCAGTTCACCATGTGCCTTATTTCTAGTGGTGTATTATTTTATTTTAGTTTTAACTTGACTTGACGTTTGGGAATAGTGATGGACTTAATTTCTTCTGAACAAATTGGCCGAGTAAAATAAATTCCAGCTTCGAGATGTGGTTCTGGGGTTTTTGTTATGGTCTGTTCCTCTTTGATGATAAATGCTTTTACCTTTAGATCAGGTTTAGTTTTATTACCCAGTCAGTTCAGTACTATATGGGGAAACTCAACACAAAGTATGTTACACAGACAGGTGACATGTTCAGCTTGGTATGACCTGCTTTGTTTGCTGCTCAGTGAACTCGTAACTGTCCCGGGGGCTGAATCATTTCCAGCTGGACTACCTGCCTCTCCCTTCGGCCCTGGGGCTTTTGTTATTGTTGCTTATGGGAAACGCGGAGATATTACAGAGGGGTCATTAAAAAAAGGTTATGTTTTAGTAAATGTAAAAGTTCTTTTTCACGCTGTTAAACGTAAACAGGACGTTGTCGTAGCTGGACATTGATTATTCCAGACAGAACACTGTTTCTGTTGCTGAGCTGGAGCTGTGAGATTTTACCATGATTCGCTCTCTGCTCACCGTCCCTCTGCTGCAGTGAGACATGCTGAATCATACCTGCCATTAATACCGACGACACTCTCTGTTCTCTGTGCTCCACATGATACAGGAAGACTTTCTTTCTTTTTGTGTTAACTGTGTCTACAGAAAGAAATCCCCTGTTTTGTAAACTAACATAAGTAATTAAACTCACATTTAATAGCAAACAGAACAGGGGAACATGGAGGTGATTGTCATGTGTTTCACTAAACCATCTTTTCTTGCACTAACAATTGCAGTGGTGCATTATCTTACTTCCTGTCAGTTACTGTCCCTATGAAATGATTTGGAATAACAGTCCTTTCTCATGTTTGTGCCCTCCTGCCCTCCCCCCTCGCCTGTCCATCCACCTCCCTCCTCTCTCCCCCTCCCGCCCTCTTTCTTTCATTTCCTTGTTTTGCTGTCCCACATCTTCAATCCTTCCCTCTCAAACCATCTGTCTTCCCCTCCCTTCTTTTCTTTGTTCTCTTCCCTTTCTGTGGCTTCCACCGTCCTCTTCATCCTTCCCTCCTCCCTCTGCCTCTCTTTCCTCTCTGCAGATACAAGAAGACTCAGGAGACTCTTTCCCAGGCAGGACAGAAGACCAGTGCAGCTCTCTCCACGATGGGCACAGCCATCTCCAGGAAACTTGGCGACGTGAGGTACAGTGCAGCAGAGCCAAAATGGCTGACACTCCGGCCAGACTGCAAGATGAAATGAGCAAAGTGGACAGTGTTAAAACAAGGCAATCCCAAACTAGGATGTCTGTGTCCTTATTTATAACTACATGTAATTTTCAAAGTGTCCTCCTATGTTAGCTTGCATCATCATATCTAAACATAAACATCATAACTTAATGCCTGAAATTGAAATAGATTTGATACATTTCAAGTTTTCTACAACCCAAAAACATTCTGATCACAGATTCCCACTGTTTGTATGGAGACTAAATGACAGAAGATAAAAGTGGAATGAACAGTTTTGGTGAAGTGACTCTACTTACTGTGTAGAGTCAAATCTGCTGGGAATATGACACCCAAGTTTTTGCCTTTATCAACAATTCTGGATTCATGCATTAGAAGAAAATGACAATTCACATTGATTCTGGGTTTGTTCAACCATGTTTCACCAACGTGTTGTTCTGCTACCTTACTAGAGAGCACCAACAGGGTCAAGCGTTTACATGGGTGTGAGAAGCTAATTATTTTTTCTGTTGATTATATTATCAAAGGCTTACACCGTCCCTCTCAATATTATTGAAAAACCCTTCTAATTGGTCTTTTTTGTTTGAGGTGTTATGTGGCATTTTTAATCAGATTATCAGTTGAATACTAGTGTTCATGTAAACACAGGAACAGTTCTTAGCACAGATAGATGATCAGAAACCTGGTTAATGTTAAGATGCTGTATCAGTGTAATGACCAGGTTTCTCTGTGAAGCACGTTCACAAAGCTGTGCTCATAATCACATGGGCAGGTGTCCTACTGTCCTACTGTCCTACTGTCCACTGCTCATTTTGTCTCCAGTCTGTCTCATCACACAGACCAGAGATCAGTACCTTGCACACTCCTCTTCTAACCTTAGCCAGTAGTGCTGTAGATAAACTAATATTAACTGTTAACTAAGGGTGGTTCAGCATATTCACACATATTATTTTCATCAAATGAATTTAATGCTACATTTGAAGTTCAACTTCTTCAGTATGAAACTTCATGGTTGATTTGAAAAAGCTGAACCACCCATTAACTGTTGTCAACTTCTCCATCCTGAAGTCGCACTTTGACGAGTTTTTCTTTAGTTCCAACCTGGACAAACTTGTTTCTGAGAACAAGGTGTGATTGAGGGATGGGGGCAGCTGTGATAAACAAAGCTACATTTACCATTAACTCCTTCACATCTAACTTGTATCACCTGTGAGGTAAACGTGCCAACTCCCACTACTGTCTGCAGTTACATTAGTTTCCATTTAGCCACACATGTTACTTGATTTGCATGAAAGTGTAGGTATAGGGACACACACAGTAGCTATCTGGTTGTGCTGACAGATGTGTGTATGCTGTCCATTAACTTCTCATATAACTCAGTTGTTGTAGTTTGTCCCTGCTGCATGTCACGCATGCAGCTTTAGCTGCAAGTCCTCTTTAAATGTGACTTTTGTTGCATGTGCATGTTTTGCTCCTCGATACAGTGTACACATATATGTTTAAATATAAAAAAGAGAGGACAATTTCTCAGTTTGTGTTGCTGGTTAAATTTGATTTTAATAAAAGCTAGAGATGGGATGATCTGATTTGCTGGAGTTAGGAAAGAAATGTTGACAGCTTTATTCAGATAACACTAAACACTAAACAACTAACACTAAACCTTATATACATAACATAAATATATTACCTCTGTCAGCTGTGACCTCCCAGCTTTGATATCTGAATTTATACTCATTTACTTTTAGTTTATTTCATTTCAACATCGTTGCACAACTTGTCAAGAAAAATAGTCTGACTGAGTCTGACTGTAGAAGCTAAATATGAGTGGTATGAAGATTAGACAACATCAAGCTTCCCATCAGTTGTGCTGGCTTCACTGATTACACAGCAAACACATCTCTGATCTGTTGTGCTTTTTTCGTCTTCTTGCCCCGCTGGTAACCTCGCTCTATCTCATTTGTGTGTTGGCCTTGTCGTCTCTTTGTGTTCTGTGTCCTGGTGCTGCAGCTTCTGGCTCACGCTCTCTCTCCTTCTTGTTTTTAATCGCTGCCTTGGTTTGACCTGCAGAGCTCTGCCTTTCTCTAATTCCTTTAGGTAAGGCTAACATGTCCCATCTAAGAGGCTAAGCGCTGCCTTTTCATTTATTCCTCCTCTGACCCGTTTACTTTTGGTCAAAAACTTGTTTTTATCTGTATGATTTTAGCTTTTCTCCTGCATTTATTATTTTTATGATGCTCGAATTCTTTTAAGTAATTCCTCAATTCCTTCAAATTAAGGAAACTTTTCACCAGGTCTGAGCAAGAGTGAAGATGCTCCTGGTCATCTCGGCCAGTTGTTCTATTAGTCTGAGACAACCTCATCAGTGTTCATTACATGTAGCAGCAATAATCACTGAGGACTAAATCGATCCATTAAGGATCAGCTAATAACCACCAACAGCCCTTTAACTGATGTATCAGCTGCATATTTTTGCGTGTGTCTCACTGCTTCCTTGCATTATAACACTTGCACTTCTGTCTCCTCTCTTTAACGCTTACAAAGTAGCAACTATTCCATTCGCCACTCGATAAGTATGCCGGCCATGAGGTAAAGTAACACACACACCTGCTCTACTCTCTTTCCTTACTGTCCTTCAGTGTAACCACTTTTACCTACATCACTGCACCGCTGCAGGTTTTCTCATTGTTGTTGTGATCTGTTGGTTCTTAAGATGTCTCTTTCTTGACCACAGGAGTTTATAAAAACAAAAATACTGAGTGGACAAAATAAAGGCGGGTGTTTCCTGTCAGTTTTGCAAATTTTTAAAATTCTAGTCCAAGTTTCTTATTCATAAGTTACTGTCATTGTTTTTCTCACATTAAACTATTTTTATAAAGAACTAGTCATCCTCTCAAAACTATGTACTGTCTTTAGTATCAGTATAAGTTCAGCAAATATAGCCTCACCCTAAATGAAGACATCTTAACATGCATTGTTCAGAAAATGTTTTAATCAGCAGGAATGTGCCGCTATCAGATGTATGTTTAGATTCCATTGTGTTATATTTTCCTAAAGCTCTTGTCTCTGTCCTGCAGGAACTCTGCAACCTTCAAGTCATTTGAGGATAGAATGGGCAACCTGAAGGTGAGTCGATGCAGTTGGCGTGTTTACTTCGTCTAACAGGAGTGAAACGTGTCTTGAGTTCGATTACCAGACGTCTGTTTGATGCTACAGTAGCTGCTACGAGCATAACACACCCAAGTATGTTAATCCTGTAGGCAGTGAGTTGTATTGTAGATAATGTAGTCATCGGGATTTGAAAAGGAAAAGAAAATATCTTAACTGTCATCGAGTGAAAAAGATGAGGTGTGCAGTAATACAGCTTGACGTCCTTTACTACATGATCAATCTTGTGGCCTGAATTATGTTCTACAAAAATCTTTTAAACCTCCTGAAACCCAGGCTTTTATTTGCATTTTTAATTTCACTGAGGTCTTTGGGATTAGTAGGACAATTAGTAAGACATACAAAAATGGACCGGAAGTACTAGTTTTTGAAGAAAAAAACAAAACAAACGATGTCCTCATATGTGGACACTGGGATTATTTCATTATTTATATTACAGAAGTCACCAATGTGTGACAAAATATAAAACTACTTATTTTAATAACTGAACATGGCTCAGCAAAGACAGAACAGTTCAGTCTCAATATCCTCAAATGAGTACTTGCTAATTAGCAAAAGCTGCTAATTTTTTAAACAGCTTGTCATATCGAACTAGTAACATTAATAAGCATAAATGCATTTTAACCTGTGATACCACTAGATGGCAGGCTAAAGTGTCCTCTAATGAGGACAATGGGTTTAAATGAAGCAGGATAAGCTGCAATAAAACCTAAAACTGAAGGTTCCCATATGAGGATGCGGCGTCTCAGGAGGTTCAACATATCGAAGAAGCTAAACTTTGCCTTTTTGTTTATTAATATTCTGATATATGCCTGTTGAAACGCTGACATTTAGCTGTTATTAGTCATAATCTTTGCATTGTTTTATCTAAATCACCTAGTTTGACTTAATGCTTTTTTCCAGTGGCTCTATTTGACCCGTGTTACTTGTAGATTAATACATTTGTCTGTGAATGAGCTGAGGAGAGCCATGCAAATATCAACTTTTCAGTTGATGTGGTAATAATGGGAGACGAGGATTTTAAATGTAGTAAAGTTAACGTGTCCAGGAAACAGAAACTCATGAGTCACTGTACTGACGTCAGTAGTCATCAGTAACACTGACCTGTTCCCTCTCTTCTCATCCTCTCTTTCAGTATAAGGTTGTTGGCCCCAGAGGGAATGGGGAGGCCGTCACCACCCCCACCGACACCACCCCCACTCAGGAGAACCCACCTTTCTGAATGCATCCCACCACCACCTCCTCCTCCACCTCCTCCTCCTCGCTGCCACCTTCCTCACGACCTTAGACTGTACTGTTCACTCATCGCGGAGTCAACCCACACCTTTGACCACCCACCTCAGCGACCTGTCACCGCCCTAATGCCCTGAGGTCTGTAAAGGATGGCTGATGGAGGCGAAGGACTCCCGCCAGCCCCTCACTGCTGGTCCCATGGCCTCCATTCTTCTGCCTCGCTGTTAAGAAAAATGTTTAGTTGATGTCTAAACCTGAATCATTTACACACCACCACTGCCTGCCTTCACATCCTCCTAATTAGATCTCACCACTTTATTAGTCATTTCGCCAGTGTTAGGAAATCAGCTGGCTAAAGAAAAGGCTCTAGAAGATGTCAGCATTTGAAAACAAACTTCTTATTTTGATCATACATGAAATTACAATATTTTTTTTGCTCCAGACTCAGGGGCTACAATTTCTGGACTCTGACAGTGAAGGAGGAATTTATGGGCATAAGCCAAATTGTGGTTTATATTCTAGTTAAACCTGCTATTTCTGTCTTCTTGTTTCCGACTACTGTCTTCTACTCAAGTGATGCATCACACTGTGAGCTCACGTCTCCACAGTACCCGCTCCTTTCTCTCCTACTTGTATCCAGTCTGCTTCACAGCTCTACAGTCACAGCAGAGTGAACGCAGACTACGCTCAAGTCTAGAGGTTAGTGGTTTGAGTGGGGGGCAAGACCCAGGACATGTTAACCCTCCTAGGCCTACTACTGCTACATGCATGTGCATATCTCATCTCAGTTATACCATACAAATCGTGCAAAGACGACCGAGGTCTCGTGTAACACCCTAAAAACACCCCAGGATGTAAAAACAGAAAAAAACGTAAACCATTTTGTATTATAAACTATTTTACACTGCTTTGCATAATGTTTTTACATAACTTTTATCAATATGTATAAATAAATATGAATAAATATATGGTCACTGATGCTGCCGGGTGGTAGTGATCACGACGGGAGGATTTAAAAAAATAAATAAATAAAAAATAAGCAGGGGGAGGCTGAACAAACATAAACAGGGAAAACTAAAACACTATGGGTTCGTTTCACAGATATGACTTCGTCTGTCAGGAGGAACTGTTTTTTTTTTTTTTTTGGGTTATAAAAATGTTTCATGTTTGTGAAACTGACTCATCGATGAGCTGCAGTCGTTTACTAATCCGAACGAGTCGAGGAAGAATGCAGTCAGGACTGGTTTCATTTGAGCTCGGGTTCCCTGCTGCTGCAGCTTCGTCTGCATTTGCAAGTCAAACTAAAACCGAGCTCCTCTCAAGGCTCGAACGCTTTGAAACCACTCTGACTGTGCGTCTTCTTCACCCCAGTTTGACTGCTCTTCCCTTCCTGTTTCTTAACACGCAACGTGAGACAATGCTTTGCTGTGTACACTACCTGGTGAATGTCAACGCTTCTCTATGGGCCTTACTCACTTTACATGGTTCTCCTGTTATTATGAATTAGCCAGTAGATTTCTTTTTCTTCACCCTTTCTTTATCTTATTTAGTTGTACCGATTGGTTTGGTTGAAGGAAGGGGAGTTAGCATGATCATATTTAGAGTCTGAGCGGCTGCAAAAATGTGTCATAGAAAACATCGTAGTCTTTGCCAACGACCCCTTAATGCAAATAAATACACTCCTGTTGATGCACGTTAAATGCTACTTATCACGCACACACACGCTGCATGACGCCACACACCATTAATGCAAAATGTTACTGTTGTGAACCTATACAAACCTCTGAAGCTGTGACAGATGATCGGGCACCATCGCTTTTCTACTGAACACGAAAACTAACAAATGTGTTTTCCAGTTGTTAGTGAAATTTTGCAACAAAATAAGTGTCCTACTCCCAAATATTCACCCGAACCTTGTGATTAATTGCCAAATACTGCTTAAAACATTGGCCAACTTGAGACAGTTTTCATGAGCACTGTTGCCATTTTGCAAAATGTTCTGTACACATGTTTCTCTTGAATCAGCGCTGCTTCAGAGCTCTGACATTAAGAGACATGATTTACATGAGAACTTCCTGCTAATAGTTAAAGTTACTTAAAGTGCTAAAAAATATTCTCCAGATGACAGAGTTGGATTATAGTGGACAGACCTGAAACAAATATACACAACAACCCATGTAATTGCTTTTAAATGTGCTGGTGTAGCTTAACTTCAGTGTGTTTTCTTGTTTTTCATGTGATTTTGCATTGATCATCTGGTTACATAAATTATTCCTGTTAGTTCAGATCTGTTTAGCTTTCCTTCTGTTTGAAGATGCTCCAGAGAAGAGTTATCAGTAAAGAGCAAGTTGCCAATTTTTAAAATTATCTGTTACAGAACCTGCCTCTCTGCTTTGCCAAGATGATGACTCACGCACACTATAAGAAATATTAATCTTGAAGTCTTTTATTTCAGTAAATTGTCTCCTTTGAAAAGTGCATGAGTTGAAGGTAAATGCGACTTTTAAAACTGATTTAAATGACTTGTTAAGATGGATTTTCTTTGCAGTGTATTCTGTTAAAAGCCTCACATCAGTTTCTTACAGACTGGTGGATCAAAAAGGTTGACGTACTTTTCTTTTGGGTGCCAATAGGTAGTGCAGCACATCAAAGAGCCAGCCACTGCTGCTGAGGCTGGAGGACAGTAGAGTACTTATAGCTTTATTTAGGTCCTGGGCCTAGCTGATGTAGATTGTTAAAAGGGATCAGATGTGGAAGATTATGGTGAATTAATTGAAAGCTTTTTTTTTTTTTTTTTTGTTTTGTTTTTTTGGTTTTGTTGTATATGTTTGGTTATCAATAAAGCATTCCTTTAAACAAATAAGTGGTTTTCATCTGTATTGTTGCATATTCTTAATAGAATCATAATTTACTAATTTGTTTTGACACTAGAGTTAGAAGCACACATAATTATTCACATGTTTTAAATTACATTTACTTCTTATTTTTTCTGGCATTTTTTATTAACTGTCATCACATATAATAAAGATTTTAATTATTAATTAGGCACAACCACATTTCATACTAATCCCTCAGGAAATTCCTGTTGGATAAATAAAGCATTATATAAAGTATTAAAGGATATATCATACTGTATTTTTTTTTTTCCCCCATCTCTCTTAAAACTATACTCATTATATTCATGTCATGTTGCCTTTTAATGCTAAAATGCAGTCGGTATAGAATCGGACTGATGTGGGGAATATATACTAAACTGTCGCATGACATCCATTTAGGTCAGATTATTTTAAACTGCAAAACAGTTGTTCCCTGACCGGGAATCGAACCCGGGCCGCGGCGGTGAGAGCGCCGAATCCTAACCACTAGACCACCAGGGAAAGTTCGCTAGACGAATTGTCACAATGATAGTGGATCAACTGAACCTGACCCTACCTCATGATAGATAAGTGTTTTTGTTTCTTGGTGATCAGCTGTGGGTAGTTTTGACGCAAATCTTACAACTATTAGTACAAAAACACAATGATGTCATCACAGCACACATGATGCGTGTTTCAAGTTGTCGTGGCCGAGTGGTTAAGGCGATGGACTAGAAATCCATTGGGGTCTCCCCGCGCAGGTTCGAATCCTGCCGACAACGTCATTTTTTTTTTTTTTTTGTGTCATCATACATTTTACATACAGTCTCATAGTGACAACCAGATTTTTGTAAATGCTTTACAAATATTTAAGTATCCATCAATAACGGGGGAAAATGTACGGATTACTCGTCTATTCACTTTTGTTTTGAGTTACTAAATTTCATTGAAAGCCCAAAGTGTCACCTTTACAACTTCGTTCTGTTTTGTTTCGTTACTGAAATAAATATTCTATTAATCCACCACTGCCTGCCTCGCATTAATGATGTCTAACAACACATTTTATTTTTCAAAAACATTCGTATGTGGTCTTTATGTCGTGTCCTCGATGATGATTATTCTACTGCAGTTCGCTAATTTCACCACAAGAGAGAGCTGATTGCACGATGTTTGCAGAGCCGTATAGAGAATACATTATATACGGCTAATATACGGCTCTGGGCGTTTGTATTGGTGGACAGGCCACTTGGTCTAATGTGATGACTTTTTTGATGACTAATCAACACCCGAGGACCAGGTTAGGATATAAATTGATGAGATTTACGACATTAAAAACAAGTTTGTTTCCGGCCCAAACTACAGAATGTATTTGGGGGAAAAAAATAATTTCGCAACAGGAATCGTACAAATTAGGATGTATTTTACGTGGGCAAGATCTGGTCGTGTCGCCTCAAAGTCCTGACGAAGTTAATCATTCCTGATTCAGAGGAACGTGACGGATGTCGGTCTGGGTGCAGCCCCGCCCCTCACTGATGCTACGTCACCACTTCGTCCTATATAAGCGCGAGCTTCCCGTTAATCTGACAACGAAGCAGCGTCGAAATCCTCACGGACCTTGGAGGGTTACATTTACCCAAAACTTATTTTCAAATGGGCCCCGTCGCCTAGCGTTTACTCCCCCAGCCTCGCCGACTGAGTTGAATTGGGTGCTACAGAACATCAAGCAGGTCAGGAAAAGGTGAGGCTTGCTGGTGCGGTGCCGGTGTTATAAAATGGTGGTAACAATGAGGTGGTGGTTCAGAGATGTGGGCGAGCTTAACAATGCTAGCTTGTGATGATGGCAGCTCTGATGTGGAATTCGCTCTTTAAGCTCAAAATGGAGAAGAAGAAGAATGAATTAATCTTTTTGGCTTTCGGTTTCTTTCGTAGGACGCCAACGGTCAAACTACTAATTGCCTCAGGAACTGGCAGTTGTAGTCAGCGAACCGTAGTTTTGGTTTCTTCCTATTTTGTTTTTCTCAGAAACGAAATATATTCACTACTCGAGAAAGTCTCCCATGATACATCGGTTTCTTAGACCACGTATAAATATAATGTATAAACAAGTGATATATAAACACGTTCCCCTTATTTCTTCCCTTGTGTCTGAAGAGCAGACTAACGTCAAAATGTCGGTTTGCTGCAGTGACTTAATGTAAACAAGACCCCTGCGAAACAAGCTGACGCCATGTTTCTGAGGATGTGTACGTGCTGCAGCAGATTTCTGCTTATAAAGCCGTACAAGATGCACTAAACGTCTTTACACATGATGCATTTTCGCCCTGAAATATGGCCCGTTTATGTGTGTTTATTGAATTGTGTCTGTTTGTGCTCGAAACATCCTGTAGTGTGTTTCTCCTTTGTATTGTTGCGGCGGATAATAGGAGAGGTCAGAAATATTTGTTGTTGATTTCCTTGCACAGAATAGGGCCGAAAGAACAGATTAATAGATAATGCGCAAATTGGTTTAAAAAAAAAAAACATTAAATCAATAAATTGTGTATGTGAGTACACTGCATAAACATAGTATTAAAGTGAAACGATTTTAACAATCACTGACAGCTTTTGGCATTTTATACACAGATAATAAAAATAACTGTTGTTTTTTGACCCCAAATTTGGGTTAATTCTAAATGATTACACATGACTTTTTTTGTTTGTTTTTTTCAAAAATGGTGATTGTCTAGAGTAATCGAACCAGCCTGACTGCAGTTTGGGGCCATGTCTGTGTCCTGCGGTGAATAGGTCGGGTCTGTGTGGTTTTAATCCTACTCTGTTTCCTTTCCAGGCTTCCATCAAGCACAAGGAACAGAGACCAACAACAGAAGAATGGCAGCTATTCCAGCAGGCGGTTCTCTTGTGGCGACCACTGACTACTACCGAAGTGAGTCTCTCTGTCTGTCATGAATTGTCACACCGGTGCGCAATCCAGTCGTGTTGCTCGCGATTACACTGCAGTTGAATCTGCAGTTCACTCCCACAAGATTAGATCATTTTCTCCTGATCTTCTCCTTCAGGGCGCATTGGCTCTACGTCCAGCAGTAGCTCTTGTGGCAGTTCGGAGTACAGCGGGGAGGTCATCCCTCACCATCCAGGTTAGTGCTTACATCTGTGTAATTGAAGTTATGTCATGTATATTAAACGCAGAGTAAGAACCCAATTTAGTCACTGTTTTCACAACACAAGACACAACTCTGATTATAAAAGGGTCAAATGTCTTCAGAGTAGCTTTAATAGTACCAACTCATATTGTTAACTACCCGTGCTCCTGATTGACTGAAATAAATCTGCTGCCTAAATTTAGGCCACGTTCACACATACCAAAACGATCTACTTCTCTCCGGTTTTGCTTGGCATCATTTCAGGGATTTCTCCGTAGAGATCGATCCATTGTAAAGCTGCATCTATTAGTAGAAAGGCTGTATCACATATTCCAGGCCTAGGCGTGGCACTGTTATCAGCCAAAAAAAGAAACGTACAGTATATAGATACATACAGTAAAAGTACATATTGCCCCAGCCACCCCAAAAAATATCTGATGCAGCGCCATCACAAGCCTGTAGTCCACCGCTGAGACGACGCTACTCTGACTCAGAACACTCACACTTCCAAGAAAAGAGAGACATTTCCATGACTGTTGTGGATCAGTGTGTTTCTGTTCCAGTTCTGTTCTGTGTGTTTCTAGATATTTGTCCTCTGACAGTTTTTTTTCCAACTCACTCTGTTCTTCCTTCCTGGTATTAGACAACAGTTTTATAAGTTACAGATTTTGTAATTCACATTGTAGACTTGTCATGGATTTGGTAATATTGCATGCGCACCCTTGTTTTGAGTAATCACAGGATTGCTGTTGTGAGTCAGCTGTTGCCACAGACTTCAGGGTTGCAGTGGTTGAGTCACCCCAGAGAAAGTCTGGTTGTTTCTAGTCTGACCTGCCTCCTTCTTATACAACAGGAAAATCTTTTTCACTGTCCTCTTAAGGGACAAGGGATTTCTTTAACTTGCTGCTCTTAGTGTGTTGAGGGTTCATGTGTTCATATTAAATCAGAACTTAATGCACATGTTCAGCCCCTGAACTAAGCACCTAGTTAGTGTCTGCTTACTTTAACTCTAATCCTGGTTTATGTGGAAAACCATCTGGTGGCTCAGTGATGACTCAGGTTTGTGTGGGTATGCTCGTGGTAGCCACATGGACAGATTATATTTAGGTTAGGAGGGTGCTAAAAGTATCATGCAGCTGCGCACACAACACACACACTTCCTCACAGAGCGTGTGTGTGTGTGTGTGAAAGTAGGTGAAAGGGGTAATGGGTGTGTACAGACAGTTCAGTCTACAACCTCTAATAGTTTTATAGGCAAGGTAAAAAAAAAAAAAATCTTTGTGGGAGTAAAAGTACAAACATTAAAATATAAACTGAAAAGTCATATTAATTTTTTTTTTACACAGTATAGTGCTTGAAAAGCAGTAGTATGTATGTACTATAAATCTTAGCTGCCGTTACGAATGCAGCTGTCCCGACACAAATCGGTGTCACCGTCGATTTGAAAAGGAGCCAAACATGTCTGAGTCATGACAGGGGAGGGCAGACTGGTTTCTCCCTCAGAGTGAAAACACACATACTGTCACTCATGCTGCTCTAATTAAGTCTCCCGGAAGGTGGCTGTTGAATTCCTAAAGCATGTGATTCAAATTAGAAAAAGAATCTTTAATTAAATATACTGCTTCATAATTCCTTCATGGTTTGTCTCCATAGGACTCCCCAAGCAGGACTCTGGCCATTGGTGGTCCAGTTTCTTCTTTGGGAAGCAGCCGGGGATGACCCCATTGACTGAGGAGGCACAGCAGAAGTATGTACTGAGCACACCCAGCACATTTTATCATTATAAAATTTCCACTCTGTCTCTGTCTTTTTGTACGAGTGGCACCGTGGCTTAAAATCTGTTTTTCTGTTGTGAGACAAATTGCTGCCTGTCTGTCTTCATTTGATCCTGTCTCGCTTTTTATCACTCGAACTAGTCTCAATAATCGTCTCTGTGTGTCCTGCAGGGCGGGGGTCACAGGTGCGGTGACGAACGGTCAGATCACCTGCGTTGCCAGGGAGATGGTGATGCAGCGGCAGGTCAGTGAGAGCAGCGACGCAGGAACCCCCACCTCCTCCTGATCCTGCAGTCTCACTCCAATCCACACCGCACCTCGGGGGAGGGGGATCAAACCAACGACCAACGCTAGGGGACGGGAGGATGTCCCGTTTACAACCATTTTCTTTTTTTTTTTGTTTTTTTTTATATTATTATTCATTACAGTGTAGGCTGCCATCCTTGTTTTTGTTTCTGTAACCTTGTCTTTTTTATTGACAGCCAAAAAAAAACAACATTGAAATAATCCAAAAAAAAAACAATGATGAAACTGATGAGTTCCTTTCTTTTGTTAACATTTGTAATGTTCTGTGTTTGTAATACTGTATTGCATTGACACACTGTGGTTTTTACACATCCACTTGCCTTTTGTTAAACCTTTTTTCACTTTGTCACCCTGTGAAAATTGCAATAAACGCAATAAATTAGACTCTTGCAGCCTAAACTACTGTTCTGGTGTCCTCACTTTATCTGTTTAAAATCTATTATATTGCAAAGTTACACACCTATAATTGTAGCTTGAAATATCCCTCTAAAGACTTGCAGAGGTGGGGTTCGTTCGTTAGTCTACAGAGCTGTTCCAGGGACAGAGTAAACAGTGAAAGAGCAGTGCTTCATGTCCTCCTGCTGCTGCTGAACCCCGAGTGTGAAGGTTTGGCTCAGAACTCACCATTCTAGTCCCTATGGATTAAAACATTCCTGTACAAACTGGACTCAACCGCCTCCATCGAGATGGATTTCACTCTATGTTACATCTGTTTCCTGCCTGACTCCCCAGTGTGCACAGCTTCATGCTACACGCAGTTAGTTCGTTCTTCACATACTGCACATACTCATAAGTGGTTTGATTCCAGTATCAGTATTGCCTTTTATGTCTGCATGCATTTAGTTTCCCTGTAATGTTAGAAGGTTTTTCTTTTACTTCCTCTGGAGGTTTCAGGCTGACGCGCCGATGAAACGCTGGGAAATAAGGCGGCTTTTTCAAACTGTCTGGCTTCCATTTTAATAACTGTGCTATGAACAGGCCTTATTTCCACAAACACCTTCGCAGTAGAAGTCCAAGCTCATCTAGTGGAGAGTGTAGCTTCAGAATGGCTGTTTGAGTTTCCGGTCTTGCTGTTTGTTTAAGGCCACCATGAATCTTCACCACGTCTTGCTTTCGTTATGTCTGTGTGGTATTTAACAGCTCCATTGCTGCTGTTAATGATCTGTTGATGTGGTTAATGTTTTAGAGTGTATCTTACAGTAGTTGTGTGTCATTTCTGGCATGTGATGGTTTAAAGGTCGACATAGTGAACAAATATGAACGCTCGTGTCGTTATTTGTGGTCCATGGAGTCTGAAGTTCCCTCCCAGGAGGCTGCTTTAAGGGTCAAAACACTCACTTGCCAGTTCATTAGATACACTAGTGAAAATGAAGGCATTCTAATAAAACAGTCCTGAACTAAATCTTAGCTTCATGAATGTTATGATATTCAGCATTTGTTTAAAATAACTGAGACAAACTACAACCTTCAGCATAAACTGAACATTAGAACAATCATGACCAGGGATTTAGTTTTATAGTTGCTGTTAAATTGCAAGGTATTTATTTCCACTGGTGTTCTTTATCCACTAGCAAGTGAGTGTACAACTAAGTTATACACAATAAAAGATTTTAGGAATCCACCAAGATGCAAAAAACATAATTTTCTCTAAGCATTTCAGATAAGCATTACTTCTTTTCTAATGTACTTCCTTTGCTTTTTGGTTTCTTTTAGTTTTTGTTCCAGGAGTATTTGCTGCTGCATGCTTATACATACTCTATATCATGTTTCTGGTCATCATGATGCAGTGTTTTTGGTTTTCTTCTTAAAATATGTGTGAATAATTGTCAGCTGCCTGTCTGATGAAGTGCTAACCTGCTCCATATCAGGTGTCCTGCTTCATCCATCTCCGTTCCATTGACGGCAGACCTGCAGTCGTTGGCTGTGTTTTGTTTGCGAATGACCAAATGGCAGCTGGTCATCGGCCCTGCAAGGCTGCTGCATTCTGGTGAGGTCACACATGAAATCATCTTTTCAGCCATTGTTGCCATGTGTCACTTTGCGTACCCATCTTCCCACATGGGAAAACATCTTCACGTTCATACGCCTCCTTCTGCTGAAGAGCAGGACAGGGCTATTTTATATTTAAGGCCTGGTGTCTTGTAATCAGCAGATTAGATAACAAATAATAAAATGTGGCAGCCTTGTCGCATCTTGGTTCTATTAGTGGCCTTCACATCTGCTCCACCCATGTACTCCAGGCTGATGACGATGCAGAAAACTAACCACCGGCTGACCTTTTCAGCCGCTTGTGGTCAAACTCAAACTCCTTTTCACTTGTACAAGTTATCCTGGCATGGAGAAAAATCTCCCTGCTGACTGTAGTGCGCCGCACATCCCGACACAAGGACTTTCTGAGCTGACTGTAAAATTAGTTTATGTAAGCACTGCTGTCCCCCATTCACCCCTCTTGTCTTTCTGCGTCTCTATGAAACAGGGGAAAAACAAACAATGGACAGTGCAAAGTGGCCCCTCTGTATGACACAGCTCAATGGCTGAAAAGAGGATTTGCTCTGTGGCTCATTTGTCATTCCGTGCTGCAGTTTTTCCAGGTCAATGAGTGCTCGGAGCGTCACTGGAAAGTGGCAGTGAAAGTATAGATTTTCTGGACCTCATTCAATTCTTCTCTTGCCTTGCCTTGGTGCGCTGGACAGGACTATATTTAAAATACGGCAAAGAACGACATCATCTACATTATAAATTTATTTTTTATTAACATCCAAATGCTGAAACTTTTACCAGAATATTTGGCAATGTTACTTGATAAATGACAGGTTCCAGTGTGCAAATGTTCTGTCTAGGTCTTAGTAGGTGTATTTGCTTGTTCTCAAATATATCCCACATAGTTCTACATGTGACGGCACTGTCACCAGAGGGGAGGAAACCCACTCACGACTATAACACTAAACACACGGGCTCCTGTGGGTGGTACTGAAAATGACTGGATCTGACACGATGATTGACTGAACGGTTGAACTCAATTCTTCCAGCCATTAATTCCTGTATTTTCATGGTTTCGTAGTACAGTAAGATTAGGTGTGTTCATGGCGCATTTCTCAGTTTCATCAATTTTGCTCAATGATAAAGCTTTTGCTAAAAAACCCAACTTTTTCCTATTTTTTTTTTTTTTTTTTTGGACAAATCCTGTCTCCAAAAAAAAAATGGCTTCTTTATATTGTCAAAATGGCCCTGAGTGTCTTTTTACTTAAGCATTTGTCCACTTTGCCTGTCCATTTGACGCAGGTTGCCGAATCCTGAACAGTCGAGAGGGCGGAGGAATGGAAGCTATCTTTAACTTCCTTTCCTTTCAGTCTATGAATCAGGGCAGTGCGCTTGTTTCTTCTACTTGAGACGCCGGTCTGCAGAGTTGGTTGGTTTGGAGGTGGAGACGTGAGGAGAGGAAGAAGATCCCAGGACGATGTTGACAACTAATCCTTTGGTTCCCATGACTCCCGATAATCCTGAAAAGGAGAGGTGGAAACATATGAGTCATTAGTGCATTGTTTTTTTCATGTGTGCCTAACATGAAAATCAATCAACACAAAGTACATACAAAAAAAAAGTCTCATGCAGGATTGCAATTGCATTATCTTTTTATGGCGTAGGTTTGTTGTAAAGGATGAATGGCCGCTGACGTCCTTTTTTGTCAGGAGGGTTGTGCTCTCCATAAGTGAGAGGGAAGTTGAAGGAGAGGGAAAAGGGGGCGGAGCTTGAAGCAGAAACATCTGTCACACCCTGTTAAATCTGCCCCCACAGAGTTGTCTCCATGGCTGCAGCCTTGGCCCTGTATGTGTTTATGGACTGTATCTTGACCCATTTGCTCACTGTACAGGCATGTCTTTGTTAATGCAGCACGAGTGTGTGTATATACAGTACTTGCTGACCTACTTACTTATTTACACACCAGAAGCTGGGCCTCATGCGTTCAGGGACCTCTGAAGAGGCCAAACACACCAGAAGCTGGGCCTCATGCGTTCAGGGAATACCTCTGAAGAGGCCAAACTGTTATTGGTAATAGCTGATTTCTAGTTTGCATTGTCATCTTAAATTGTCACTATGTATGATTTCATGATGATACATTTTTGATAGGGTGAGTGTATGTACGGATCCTTACAGGCCTTTGTGTGCTCCCTGCTAGCAGAGATCCACAGAGCAGTCAACTGGGTGTGAAAGATACACACTTGCTTGCAAAAAGCTCTCACTTGAACACCATGTAATACCACTGGGATGAACCAGGTGTTTAGTGCCAGCTTCACTGGCTCCGTTTACAGACACTAACTGAAATGATTTGATAAGATACGTGCTGAACGCTTCAACGCACGAATCACAGCAGAACTGTTGTGACACGCACGCATTAGCGTGTCTAATTTGCCACTTTTCTCCATATTTTTCCCTCAACTTTATTGACACACTGAATGCATTCAAGAGAGGAAGATGACCAAGATGGAGGAACATTTCCAGTGTTGCAGCCCACATCGATTCTGCCTTTGTTCATCGTTTCACCAACTTGTTTAAACAACTGTTTTATGTATTTTTTTGCTCCCTCCGTGTCCCTGTCCCAACTGGAAACATGTCACCTATTTCCCACATGTGCAGCAAACATGTGCAGGAAGGATTTATTCCAACCTGAGATAAACGATCAAGAGTCACTGTGGTTATTAGGAGCTAATATCTTCCTGCTGAATGGATTTTTAAATGTTTACTTCACCCCTCTCCTCTGAGAATTCCTTCTTATCAGTCAAGTCTGTTCTCATCAAGGTGGTTGGATGATGACATCTCATTCTGATCAATGAATCAGATTAGTGAGATACTAGTGTGTTGGGTTGGCGCTCGCTGTTTGTCTGCTGGCTCGATGGGGGTTAATCTCACCTTTTCCAAAATTAGGTGGGAAATCTTACTGGGAAATCATACTGTGTGTATGTGTGTTTGTATGTGTGTATTTACCAGGAGGTGTTTCCATGGTGACCAGAAGGGTGACCTGTCTCTGTTTGGAGTCATTCTGACAGCTGAACGTCTGCTTCATGGGTTCTGGATTTGGGGGCAAACCTGGAAAAAAGAGACGTACACAGGTGCTGTTTGAATTCGTCGGTGCCTTTGTCTGCTTTTATGTTGTTTTACTAGAACCAAACGTGACGGCAGCTCAGAACGATAAGAGAGATAAAGGGAAAGAAGGAGAAGAAGTATTGTGCGTTTGCTCAGAGCTTGTTGTGCTCTTTTTCTGTTCTTTGAGATCAGCTCAGTCAACAGTTTGGGGGTAGGACTAACAAGTCAGATGTTCTGCTTTACACTGACCTCTTCTTCCTTAATTATACTGGCATGCAGAGCATTTTAATTTTATATCAATCATCAGTAGCACAAACGTTCCTTGTCTCTAAAAGTTAAAGCTTTATCTTCATGTGGTCACCAGAGCATCATTTTCCAGGGTGAGGTATTACGCCCTGACCCAGACCCTCCACTGTAATTCAAAGCAGGGAGGGTTTTCCTGCACCAGATTCTTTTAATTTATTTAATTTATGTCAGCCGGTCTTGCTTCGCAGATGTCTGTCGGGGGAAATTTACCATTTCTGCTGTTTGTTTTTCACTCTAGATGAACAAGGTGTTCATCACGTGTATTTATAGTTTGGTAAGGTTGCAGTCGTTGGGAGTTGAAATGGCTCCATTTCACCAGCCACAACCTCTGAAGATATTCAGAACGGCACTACACTAGACTACTAAGAAAACAAGCAAATATTCACAAGTTTTCTAAACTACAGAAGAGTAATACCACAGGCAGCTGTCTGTTTGTAGATAAGGGATGTGGTGTTTTGATCATATTTGGTCTTGGTTATATTAGTCAGTGCTTATTATAAAACTTCTTAGAAGAAGAGTTTAAAGTACCAGTTCACCAACCTGAAAGAAGACAGATAGTATGGTTCATAGTCCAGTTCTTTTTTTTCTTTTTTTTTTAGAAAACGTCTGCTTTTACAATTTGCTCCCCCCCTTTCCCGGTCATGAGGAGAACTCGTGCTGGAAATGCACAACCAGTGTTCCTATGCCAATATTTGTGCTCTCATTGACTTTAAAAATAGAAAAAAGTTGTCAGTTGATGTGTGGACATACTTCTGTAGAAGTGGTTGCGGGCGAGCAGACACGCCGGGGAGTTCACACTGGTCATGGTGCTTCAGATACGTGGGGGTCGCTGACCTACGAGGTCAAAATCCTAGAGAGAGACAAACACACGGAGGTCAAAGCTTTTTTTAAATTTCATTGAGTCAAAGTCTGTGAAGGTTCTCAGTCATCCAGGTCGTGGTAATCCCAAATGCGTTTAAAGAAAGAAGTTAAGGTTGTATTGTATGCTGATGGCAAACCTCTAAACAGAGGAGCAAGATTTAATCTGCCATCAATTTACAATACAGTCTTAACTTCCCTAAGAAGTTTCAACATTCACACCTTGAGACTGGATGATCCCACTAATAATGGCTTCGTTAGAACACCATTTATAGGGAATGTGGCTTAGACACATATTCCCCCTCCTTAACGACAGGCAAGTATTCAGCACCAGTTTGTGGTTATTATAGAAACGAGTCAAGAAGGTTTCTGATTGGTTTTATTTAAACCTCAACTTCCCATCAGTCACAACTGAAGAAGCAGAAACTCTACAAGTCCAGTTGCCTTTCTTTAAACGCCTTCTTGTTACTGAGTCAACGTTGGAGCTAAGCAGATCAGATTACTCCTTTTTACCGAATCAGTTAATTAGCTGAACACCAGTGAAATAAAAAGCTGCTCAGCCTCAATAAAGGACTGGCTACCCATGTCCTAAGCCCTAAGCATCTTTCTTGCCATTTAATTTATAACATAGTTTGCTTCACATTCTCAATGAAAGTCCTCTGTTACCATTAGTGCAGATAATGAATTAAGATAAATTCAGTTTTCTACATCCTGAAAAACTTCAAAAGCAAAGAATAATGTCAGCCCATAGAGAGAGAGAGAAAGAGAGAGACAGGAAGGTAAATACTGAGCAGTGTAATGTCCATACAAACAGGAAAGGCTTGGGTCTAGTGAATGCAGGTTCAGTTTGTTCAACCTGTCACCTAGAACACCAATGCTGCTATTATTAGATATTCTGTGTGTGTCCCCATCACTTCACTTTGTTTGTTCCGATATTTGCCTCCCTCTGATGTCGTCTGCACAGCAAACCAGGACAACCTCATACTTCCACTGAACTTAGTCAATCATTTAGATGTTCTTTGACTCTTTTTGGACAATAATGTTAACACTGAGGACAAGTTTCTTCAGCTGCTATTTATTCCTGTCTTTAGTTTGGTCTTTTGAGATGAGTTGGCTCACTAACTCACTGAATACTTCGTCTGTACTGTGAAGCACCGTCCAGTCAGCTTTACTCTGGCTCTTGCGAAATCTTCCCTTTATGGCAGACTTGGATGGCGATGTGCCTGCTCCCCAGAGAGTGTTCTCTTCGTTCTTTGCCATGTATAGGAAAAGTTTTGTTTCTTATCAAATATGGTACTGGACATGGAAATTGCTCCATCTAACTTTATATGAATTTATAGATTTAACAAAACTAATTATTTTGATTGATTGTTTCCTAGGTAAAGCATAAAGTTTAGGATATGTAAGTGAGTATAAGTGGAATCATTGGGGACAGAAATGAAGGCTAATGAAGGCTGAGTAGAAAAAAATGATTACTAAAACTGTAGTTATTAAATGAAGGGTCCTGTTGGAATAACGCCGAGGAGTGTTTGTGTGTGGTGTATTTTGCAGATATGTTTGTGATTAACTGTAAAAACAGGAATAAAATAATACGTCCCGGGGTGAAAGTCAAGGACCGCATGTTTGTTTAGATCTGTTTAATTTGTCCTTGTTCAGTGTATATTCAATGAAAAAATCGCTGGGGTTATCAGTGCAGCCCTGTTGGATTTAGATATGTTCCTTTTTCTGGTAACAAAGTCTGAAAATATTTGTTCTAGTGTTGAAATGGAGTTCCCAGTGACCTTGGTCTTTTTTTTTTTTTTTTGTAAACACACATTTTTCTGTTCCCCTCTTAACAAGCTATGTGCTGCACTGCAAATTACACCAACACCTGAGGAGCAAGAAACCGGCGTACCTGGAAAACCTCACAGCTTGTTGAGCTCTGTATCGACGAAGCAGATTGTTTCTGAGCAGGTGTTACTATTAACTGGGTTACAGAGTTCTGAGACCCTGCATTCAGTAGTTCTGGTAATGTTGATGTGATAACACTGTGTGTGCTGTGAAGATAAGCTTTTCACAGCTCTGTGGCGTTTCTCTCCAACACACTGAAGCTAACTGAACTGACATCTGTGTGTAATGTGTATTCATGACCACAGCACAGTAGCAACCTGAGGATGAAACCGTCCAAGTCTAGAAGTCACAGGACAGTTTCTGTACTCACACTGGAATTAAAATGTGATAAAGCTGTTGATCACATAGTTTTTACATCCACCTCAGACGAGTGTGTAGAATTTGCAGGTTAAAGAATGGTTTCTCCTCCCCTTACCCTTTTCATTCATCTCTTCAAATATTTGTTTTGAACATCTGATTTATGTGACTCCTACCGCCATGTTAGTGTCCCTTCCAGAATATCATCACCCCATCTGGTGTTTACCCAACATGGAGCAATCATACCCCATGTATTGTCTTTCTTGTAATCAGATTAAAAACTCTACAGGTCCTAAAAGAGGTTTGTCCAACATCTAGGACTGTGGTCTTGTTACTGCAGTATTAGATTTAAAGTAACTGTAACTCCATAATTTATGTGCTGGAAAAGACATTGCATTGAAAAAGAACAGCTGCACTTGTGTGATTCAGTTTTCATTTAGTTCCATCCTATAACTTTTAACGGGTAAATCATTGTCCCAGCCATGTGAAATTATTGCAAGCATTTCTATATTCGAATGTATTGCACAAGCTTTACGATCTACATCTACCTTGCAGCATATATACACTGTTATTTATTTTACATTTTCTTGGGACCATTTCACATTTTCTGCAGCTATGTTGTGTCAGAGTGAGCTAAAGCAGCTTATACAGATGAAGCCTGCTCTGCCAGCAAACTGTAGGGGAAAGGTCATGACTGCCTACTGTTGTTGTTTCATCCTCCTATAGGGTCTGCGTCTCCCTTTTCTTCCCTCAAAGTTCCATGTGCTGCCCTCCTTCACTCTCACATTCTTCTTTACATTTCCCTTATACAAACAAGCATGCAAAGAACCACAGTCATCTATATAGCTGCCCTGACTCATACAGTAATATTTATCATGTAAAACCCACCTGCAATCTTCACCCTTCGAAGTTTCTTTTAATAAATCGGCTAAAAGACACAAACAGGAGCTCTGCAGAATCCTTAAGATTTCACCAAACGAAGACAGCATCTGCCGGTTCCTCTCAGAGAGCAATGATTGGGCAGTTTTGGGTTTCCTCTCCAGAGTAGGAGTGGCTTAAGTTTGTTGCCACTGGTGCAAATGGCATCCAAATTAAAAGGTCAGCTGCAGTAATTTTTATCTCAGACACATGGCTACTAATTTTAGTTCTGGTTCGACCTACATTTGAGGTCACAGTCATATAACTTCACTTCCGCTGACGTGACAGCTATGCGTGTCACCAAAAAGCAGATTTTTATTTTAACTGAAAATTTACCCTCAAGTCTTATTACTTTAGTTTCCCTGTACTGTCCTTCTGAGACCCAGTTCTGGCCTCTACTATGCTTCATACCTATGAACCAGTCATGTGACTGGCTACATTGAAAAGAACAGCATTTCTTCAGACTGACTGAAGTCATTCCGATTAGGGACTCCAGTTTAACCGTTTACATGGACCCTGAACAAAATCTTGGCTACACAATGTTTGTGTATAAATGTAGGTGTCTGTCACATTCAAAGCCTTGCCAAACGACTTCAGACAATGTTTATTAAACCGATTATCATCATAGTAAATCTTGTATAGTCTCTGTGTTACACCAGAGTTCTGTGTGTGTTTAATGTGCCAGTGTTGGTGGGAGTTGAAGAGGTGAGTGATGGAAGCAGAGTAGCTTATAACAACTACAAGTATTGGTGGAGCCTATGGCAGAAAATAGTGTGTTAGGATGAATTTAACTAGGGCTCTTTAAATTCAACATCATTGTGTGATGATCAAGTAGAAAGAAATAAAATCTCGGAAGTGTCCAGTATATGTAGGACATACAGTATGGATTCTACTTTACTGCAATGTCACTGAAATTTTTTATAGGTTGATTAGTCTGCACATAAATGTCTTGTCTCGGGAATAGGAGAAGACGCAATGTTATGTCCAGTTATTTTATACTGCGCTGCCTCAGACTACATCAGTAACGGAGAATTTGCTCCTTGCGGTCTGGCAGCACAGCAAATGCTGTGCGGTTAAAATTCTGGTGCTGGCGAAATTTTAGCAAGAGTAGAGTTAATTCTACTCTTGGTAGAGTTAAACGTGTTATATAGAACTCTCTGAGGACAAATAGTTGGTGTCAAAATAGAGTGTCATAATAGACCAGACCTGGGCATTTTACGGCCCGCGGACCACATACGGCCCTTTGGGCATTCCCGTCTGGCCCGCGGTATGTCAGTCATAAACACAGATGAACAAGTATTTATGCTGTGCATGCAATACGACTGTGTTGCTTTTATTTTGAGCCATGATGTATTATTTACGTCATGGCACTGTTAGTTTGTAAATTCTTCAAAAAGTAAGCTTGAAGCAGCTTCTTGTCATCTATTAACCCTCAAAAGCCTGAACGGATCACAGGCATCTGTCAAAGCGGCCGATTTTGAATTACCGTAAGTCACAGTGGTTTGCGCTATTGATAATATTCATTGTGAGTGAACACTGGTTAGTTGTACTTTTGCCTGAAAGACCTTCCTGACATCTCAAGGGTATAACTAACTTTGTTTTTATCAACAAATTCCTCCAAACAAGTCTCTCTTACTGGGGCTCCGCGATCGTTGCTCTCCAACCTGCAGCCGAAAGCAGCGGTGCGCAATCATTACCGTAATGGCCGCGTTTTTTCTGGAGTTCAAAGTTAAAGTTTGTTAGAGTTAAAGTTAAAGTTTTCCAAAGAGATCAAAGTTATGGTGCCAAAGTTATATCCAAAACTACAGATCGATTGTGTTTCATTTTCCTCTTCAACCTACAGCAAAACTCATAAATTTAAATAAATATCTACAGAATATTCTTATGTTTCTGATTACCAGTAGCAGCTTATCAACATATATAATTTACTGCTTTTTTCAATGGGAGAAGATTAATATTGAGCAGAATTACGTTCAAGTTATCGTTTGGTTTGGCCCTCCAACACAGTTCAGATTTTTCATGTGGCCCCCTGTAGAAATGAATTGCCCAGCCCTGTAATAGACTGTTGGTGAATTAAGTCTGTAAGTGTCAGGGCCCGCACTTCTAACTCTTCATTTCTATGACAAGCTCTGAACGTGGATAATTAGCCCCGCCCATTAATTATAGCCGCACCTGGACAGTCCTCCTGAGAACTACCGACTGACCCTTAATGATGAGAAAGCTTTGTCTGGTGAGTAAGAGTGTTTATTTATTTATTTATTTATTTATTTATTTGCATATAATGTTATATTTGATGTGACTGTTGTCGCATGCGCCGTATAGTGCTGTGTCTGAACAACAAGCTAACGCTAACATTGATTTCTGCAGCCATGCTAAAGTCATGGACAATTGCATGGTTAACATAAGTAGGTTATTACATTTATTACAGGTTATGATGAATTTAGAGCATAGCTCGATTAAGCTGTGCATGTAAACGTACGGAATGACTCCTGGTTTGCATTAAAGACCGAATACATTCAACAGGGGTGCTCTTACGTAAGCAGCGTTTTGACTCATTCATGCACTAACGTCAGGGTGGAGATCAATAGTTGTGCATGTTCCAAGTCATGACGCACACACATAAAACAGAGTTGTTCTTGGGAGCATGGCTATTAGCCGTATTAGCCATAAGGGGCGTGGCTATTAGACACATTTGTTTTTGTTCCCGATGATGTCATAATGACGTCATCAATTTACCAGCAGGAGTTCTTATATAGGACCTGTTTCTCATTCTCAGAATAGTTTGGAGGTTGGGCTGTAAGGTCCAACCTCCTCTGCTGACTCTGGTCTGTCCAACCCAACAGCCAGATGATCAGCCCACTGTGGCTGCAGGTGGAGGTCTCAGCCTCCTCAAGGCACCAAGCTCATGCTTACGGTGTAGCCCCCAGCCAGTCCAGTGGAAGGCCACTTTTGGCCCTTATAGTGTTTTTATACTATAATAATAGGTGCGTTCTCTCTGTGCCTGTCTGGGTTTTCGAGCCCCACTCTGTCATGACCTCCCTAGGGCCTCTTCAGACCTTGCCTTAAGATCCGATCTGGACTATTGGTTAGGTGTGGTCAGACATGGCATTGACGTGTGTCTCCAAATGCTTCGACTGATCCCATCTCAGTTTTGCACTCTGTTTGCAAATAAACCCCGACATCATCTGGGGTCCGGTAGAATATTTTATCTCTACTGCTGCTCCAGAGCCAAGAACAGCTCTGTTTTATGTGTGCACATCATGACTTGGCACACATGCACAACTTATTATTGTTATTATTACTTATTGATCTCCACCCAGACATTAGTGAATGGATGAGGCAAAACGCTGCTTACGTAGGAGCACCCCTGTTGAGTGCAGGCGTATTGTGTTTCTATAAGCAGGAACTGCTGTAGGAGCTACAGGACTCATTCTCTCTCATTTTACCTGATGTTTGAGAACATGTACAAGTATGTGGAAAGTTTGATGTAAAGTGACATATAATGTCTTATACAAACAGTTATGTTTTAAATGTATTTTGTATGTGTATTTTTATATTTATTTATTTTACATGTATTATGTAACCGAAAATAATGTTCACACCGTACTGTGTAAATATGGAGTAAACACATGTAGTAGTTAATAATTGACACTATGAGGAAGCTGATATCTAACACCATTACACTTTAATATTGAGAGAAACTAACACTGGTTAGTGTTGAAAAGGATTAAATTTTAACTATAAAAAGAGTCAATGACACACTTTGGGAGTGTTAACATACCAACACTTCAAAAAGAGTCAAATTAACACTGGTTAGTATTGAGAAGTGTTAAATTTCAACTATAAAGAGTCAAATTAACACTGTGGTGTGGACCCATATAAACACTTTAAAAGTGTTGACATTGTTGATGGTGTTGATTTGGGTATGCTGATTTTGCTGTGAGGGAACAAGTTGTAACTTTATTTATTTTATTTTTTTTTGATGTCGTCTCCATAACTCTTGTTCGTGGCCTTTGCCTGCCAGTGAATCCCAGCCTCAGTCTTTAATCCATGCCTGTGGCAGAAAATAGAGCGTGCACAGAGACTAGCTGAGGTCTGCAGTTGATTTGAACATAATCTCACTGGAGAACCATCACATCCAGAGAGAGAGAGAGAGAGAGAGAGAGAAGCATGTGTGCATGTGGTGGCTCAGTGTGGAGTTACATCATTTCATAACCTGACACAAAACATGAGTGAGTGTTGGATGTGTTGGTGGCTAACTAGGGTTTTTAATAATACATTTTACATCACATTAATAAGAAAAAGCATTTTGATAAAAACCCTAAATAAGCTCCTGGATTTTTGTTTGCAGAACACAGAGTTGGTGTGTGGTACGATTAGATGATCACCTCCAGCTGCTGCAAACACAACTTTGCCCAGCCACCCCTGAAACAACAAGGATCAATCCTGAGTAATGACACAAGCACCTAGGAGATTTGCCTCGTCAGCAGACGTCCGAGCAGTGAGGTCTGAGAAGGCGGGAGATTACAAAAACAAGCTGTAAATCCCCATGACCTCAAAGGTCACTTCACCTTCTGCTGGATCAGATCACCTGCAGCTCTTACTCATAAAGGCTGGGGCGTGGCTGGATGTGCTGCTTCTCCTCTGCAGAGTAAACCTGAACTAGAATTACGGGCTACGTTTTAACTAGCAAATTTGCTTTTGGGGAGGAAAAAAAAAACAGTTGTGTTTTACAAAAGTAAACTTTGAATATAAACCTCTCATTTCCTGTTGACTAGAGCAGTAGCTCTGAAAAGTCTGGATCTTTCTCTTTGATGGGGGACAGCTGCTGTGATCTGCCTGGAGTCATGGTTGTAATACTAAGGATCCAGTTTCATCTTCAAAGAAGTATGAAATAGTCCCTAGAAACTAATGACAGATATCAATATCTATATCTATATATATATGTCCTCAGTATCTATAATATAAAACATTTGAGTGTTGCTACGAGGGAAGCTATTCGTAGCTTCGAGTGCAGCTCTATTAATAGGAAATTCTCTTAAAAGGTAAACACAGCAAACATGACTCTGTTATCGAAGGAATAGTTACGCCTGCATGACTGCACCATAGTGATGATAACACTTCACAACAAGAAGCTGCAGTGGAGTAGGGGAGATTAGGGCCGGCAGTATAAATTGCAATTGTCAACAAATCCATGAAAATGATCTCACTCTGTGACATAATGATGGTGATGATGAAAATCTCCAAAGGTGATGAAAGCGGGTCACTCAGGCATTGTTTCAGTACTTGAAAAGCCTTGGTAATTTCCCCAAACAGCTGGACACCAAAGATTTAATGTGAAACGTTACGTAACAGAAGAAAATAATCAGTGCTGTACTAATGACCTGTGTGTGTTCATAAATGAAGTAGTGTTTCTGTTGCTGGCTGCTGTTAATGTCCCCGTCTCTGTTTCAGTTACATTCCTTAGTAGTTATTAGTTTACGCTTTGAATGTTGAGGATGTGAGACTATGTCGGGCGATTTGGCTACTGTCAGTGCAACAAGCAGAGGCTGCCAATATAGTTAGGGTGCAGTGACCTTGCCAAGCTTTAAGCCTTTTACTTATCTTACTTTAATCACAGCGTTTTCTTTAATATTTGGCTGGAATGTAACCTCTGTCATCTGCTCAAATATGATTCGCAACCTCTGTTGATTTTCACACTAATCGATCTATAAACAACCAGTCGATAACGACTCAGTTGTCATTTAGCCCTGACCACAACACGCAGTCAGTTCCTATTCACATACACTTCACTTAAAGGATGATTTAAAGTAAATCAAAACAATACTTACACCTACTTGCATATGTCAAAATACATTTTATTTTCAGATGGAATGTTTCACTGTCACCATCGCTGATTGATATCAGATACCGGATTTGTTGCATGCAATGGTTTCCATGACTGAGACTCCTGTAGTGAGAAATGACCTGTGAGTAATGCTGTGTGTCTGTAGATGGTCCCCGTATATCACCCATAAAGCCCAATCAAAAAGTGAGATCTCCATTCCCTGCCAGAGGTGTACCACAACACAACATCACGCACCGACGTTTAAGCCATCTGTGAGGCAGCGTTAGCGCTTTGAATGGCGTTGAATGGAATGTTCACCACTGATTTCTGCTCCAGGTGAGTTTGAGAAAACTATATTTGTCATGATTTGAAGTTGTGCGTTTGACGTTAATGTTGGCTGCTTCACTGGACCTTGCTCTGACAGTTAAATGAATCATGACTAAAGCTGACAAGAGTGCTGACTAAATGAATAAATGAGTCAATCAGTAAAAGCCTAGAACTGTGTGACGCGCTGACATGGGGAACTCCTCTGAGGCAGCGTTACAGGACGACTAGTTTGAGCTAAATGATGAAACTAAAACAAGTTGTAGAAAATCAAAAAAGTTCCCAAGGAACTTTAAGACGTCTACAATCGGTGGTTCTTCTATCAACTTGACTAACAGTGTGTGTTGTATGCAGTGCTTGCCAAGTGCTGTAACAGGAGTCAGTCGAGAGCATAGCTGCACTTTGTGTCCTGCCCAGAAACCAAAGGGCAAATTACAACTCGAAAGGAAAACTAAATGTCGGACGCAAACTCCGAACTCTGAAATCTGTACTGATCATGCTGTTTTACTTTCAAATGAGAAACATAAGTATTTGTTGGATTTAAGTCTGGTCGGTTTGGTTCGGTCAGGGAATAGAAGTAAGCAGGAGACACTTGATATTGATTTACCTTATTGAGCAAAGTTTCCAGGAAAGGAAACGAAACTAAACGGGTCTCATTTCTTTTAAACAATGCTTTCTTTCTTTCTTTTCCTTTACTTTCACAAAAATAGTATCCTTTGTAGCTCTGTGTTGAGTCACTTTGTTGGCTCGGATAAATATAAAACACCAATGCTTCCTTATTGCACACTTCGATTTCAAGCTGGTCAGGTGGTCACTGACAAACAAGACGTCCATGTGGGACTAAAAGGACCAAAGTCAATATTATCACACTGACAGTTTTAAACATCTGTGTCCAGTGTGAAAACTGAACAAATATACACTCATAATGGGTCTTACCTTTGCTCAATCTTTGGGTATTATCAGAATTTTCAGATAAAATCAGATAAATCCAGAAAACATATTGTGTTAAGAAGATGAAAAGAGTGAAATTGTGGAAAAACAAGTTGGATGGATGGAAGCAGAGATAATGTGAAGGCCATCGGCTGCTTGTTGTCAGAGTTTTTCCTCTGAGCAGTGAAGTGCGTCTCCTCCCCGCCGCAGGCACACACACACGTAGGCTCAGACATGCTCACGCACTTTATTAGCTGAGGAGGCCGATCTCTATTCTCTCTCTCCCCTCTGTCCCTCCACCCCTCACTCATCCTTCCTCATGAATATTTCTCACGAGGTCAAGTCAGGACCTCCGAGCTTGAATGTTGGTGTCAGGCCTCAAGTCTAGTGAAAATATGAAAATCTTAAAAAATAAAAACCTTTTGTAATAGGCTGGCCTAATTATGTCAATCAAATCAAGATCAAAACTTTCCGGGTTTTCTAATTTGGGCTGAAGTTTACAATTATTTAGATTTACAATATGTTAAAGGAAAATTAAGTGTCAAAGAGTCAAAGTGTGTGAAATATTTCTCTCAGTAGACTGATAGACTGATCAGTCCGTCCTCTGTTACACTTACGGGTCATTTCTTATGTCATAGAGTCATTTTAGTGTTGTAAAGATAATCCAGATTTATTACAAGCTTAGTTTTATTATTTTTTTTTTATCTGTAGCCATTATTTTTAGCATTATGATAACATTATGGAACACCGGTGAGCTGCAGAAATGTAAGAATGGACAGAGTTATTACAGCCAGAGAGAAACGATCAGATCTAGTGTTAACACGGTTATTTGGAGCTGATATTTTCCTGCTGAACCAATTTAGCAAAGGTTTACACCACCCCTCTCAGTGTGAGTGTGAGAATTCCTCCCGGTAAGTGTCCATCCATATGCAACAACAGTTTCTAGAGCTACAGCTTACGTCCGCGTAGATTCTCAGTCATCCAGGCCACACAGTCTGCACAAGTGATGCACAGACTGCCTCATCAAAGACCTGCTTCCATTTTCATTTTGTCTCAAGCAACTCAACATAAGCAAATGGCCACATGTTGTAAGCAAACAACGCAGCTACCACTTCGTTTAGATGTAGCACTGCATGAAAATTGTAAGCGTGTAAGACACAAAGTAGATAAGTCTGTAAACTATAAAGTGTGTGTCAGTTTCTGCAGCAATTGTACAACTTGTTTTGGTCTCCTCTGTTAAGTATGTTTGATCAGCCTGGAGGTTCTCTTATACCTCGCTATTACTGTGGTGAGCACAAAGCTTTAATGACCTGAGCTGTAATGCAATGCTGCTTTTACGACAGAAGCAGTTGTAACTCACCAGAGATAACAGATACTGGAAGAGCTGAGGCAGAGAAAGGTACAATTACCAGGAAAATTACACCATGGAAAAGCTGTGTTGCTGTTTACTCTGTACTCACCTCATTGTTTCTCGTGTTGTCATGTGGTAGAGTTAAATGCTGGCTCAATAATAAGGCTCTGAAACCCACCCTTTAAATCTGTCCCTGTTTACTGTTAATACTTCATACACTCCTCCCTTTGTCCCTTTTCATGATAAGAAGTGCTGTCTCATTAGTTTTTGACCTTTTGGGAGACAACCTTGCACCACAGAGAGATTTGCGTGGATGTCGGTCTGTTGTATTCGCATCGAGTGTCTTGGTTACAGCAGTTATATAAAGTAAACAGCCTAAATTGTTTTAGAAATGTAAAAGCGCAACGTTACCAACGGCAACGTGACTGCTGGAAAACAGGAAGAGCAAGTTTCTCTCTGTTTAGTCCCTCTTGACTTGTATGGCTCCTATATTTATCTTCAAGGAAAAGACTGATTTCCTGTCTGACTCGTTGTCCTTATGTCCTTCATGGACACACACACACACACAAGAAAAAAAACAAACAAAAAAAACAAGCCATACACTGATCGGCTATAAAACTGACTGCAGTGACCTGTCAAACATTCAGATAGGACCTCTGTGGGTATCAAACTTGTTGCAGCGCATTCCTCAGAGATCTGATGAGACTGGGATCTGGTGACAGTTGGAAGCAGGTTCAGTGCCTTGAGCTCTTTGTTTTGTTTCTCCAGTCATTCCTTGGTAGATTTGCCAAGACATGCTGTTATTGTCCTGCTGGGGGGATTCCGGTGATGAGTCCGTTTGCCACAGCAGGTTTTACTTGGTCTGCAACATTCACATGGATGCCAGGGCGCAAGGTTTCCCAGAACACTGTATTGTAACAAGACCGTTTGTTTCCATGTGACTCCATGTAAACTTCTTTTTAAAGTTTGTATCATGCAAATGTGGATCTCAAACCTACTTGTGGTTCGTAACCTAGAATTCTACTGTTGCTCTGTAAAATATCCTCCAGCTCTCAGAATTTTGAGGCAGCAAAATAAACTATTAAACTGGCAACAACAACAACAACAACAACAACAACAACAACAACAAGGCATTTCCTTGTTAGATATTTTTATGTGAAATGTTTTTAAATGTTGTACAGCACAGCCCGCCCAGCTAGCAAGTTACAAGACAGAAGAAAGTTTGACACAAATTTTAACAATGCACACTTGGTGGACATCAGGAAGCGAATCCAATGAAACAATTTGAAACATGAGCTTCACACTCAAATGGCTGGCCTTCACATCTCTCTGCTGTGCCACAACATTACAGTCATTATCAGATGAAAGTGAATAACACTGAAAATCCCATTACAATGGAGTGGTATTCACGTCCAGCAACTCAACCAGCCAGCCAGATAATTTGACCTTCCACACCACAAAAGCTCCTTAGCTCAGACAACATTGGAGAAATTCTCCAAGGTGTTGACCTGGCCTCATCAAGTGTATGTTGGATGCGCAGGAACAAGCCCAAACGTCCCAGTGCCAGACACGACAGGACACCCTCAGAAGACAATGTTCATTCCTGGATGAGTCAGCGCTTTTGGAGGCACAAGGGAGACCTGCACAATATTGCTGTGGCTGATGTATATTGTAATTTCATACAGCTGAAACCAAATGAAACCCAACAAAACATATCCACATGTGTCTCTGTTGTCAGATAACAAAGTATGAAATGGTGACTGAAGCAAAGTCAATTAAGACCATAGGTAACAATCAGCTGATAAAGTCACTATGTACATGGGTAAAAGCGATGGTCGTGCCACCCGCAAGTTTTGAAAAGGAGCTATAATGTGGGTGTTACAAGTGAGTTCTGCAAAGGGTAAAGAGAAGCATCATCAAACCAGTTGCAAGTAGTTAGATAAAGTTTTATTTAGTCTGACAACTAATGAATTCAGTAAAGAACAGAAAGCAATGGAACAGAGCCAGAGGGCTGTTACTAAATCAAAATAGCAAAATTACAGAGGAGATGTTAGCTAATAAAGGATTCAGCAGACAACCTTATAACAATATAAAACACAAAAGAAAAAGCATCTTACTACCTGCCCAAGCTGAAATACAGAAACAGCAACTTTCAGTGTCTTTTGATCAAAATGTATGAGAGCAGTCGCCCTGAAAGACATGAGAAGCATTAAATAGAGTGACATAGCAGCATGAGAGCACTGACTGGAGAGCACAATCAGACATCAGGTTCAGTCAGGAACCAAAACCCACTGAGACGAGGGAGTGCACGGGTGTAACTGACCTAGTACTTGACATACAAATGGCAGAGTTTTTAGCCAGGCCCTTGATAACTGGGCTTTCAATATATATCCACAGTGTATGTGTCTTAAATACGCACTAAGTTTTTGTTTTGTGCTGGATTAAGTTGCAAAACGTCCTCTTGAAATGATTTCTCATGTATTGATGTGTTGACTAGCACAGCCCAAGTGTGAGTTGTCACTGCGAGCTCATTTTATTTGACACCAACAACACCCTCGTCATGTGCAGTGGTTATACCACATACGTTGAATAAACTGGCCCAACCCTACTGTGCCGTCTCTTTGTATTTTTCCTGTTTGTGACATGAGGTTTAGTCTGTGTAAAGGTCGCTATATGAAAACGACGAGGACCTGGAAGATGGAAAGCAAGAAGATGGTGTATTAAAATCACTCCTTCAATAACGTGACTGCTCAGTGAACTGCTCATGACAGTGGAAATTCATAGTTTTCTTATCACACTCATTGTTCAGGTTTCTTGGTTGTATAAAACACATGAAGTAAAGCTGGTGGATGGAGTGTGACCTACAGTTTAAACCTGGCTGTACTTTAGTCCTGAACCTTGAAACTCACTGGGAGTGATGCGCACACATGTTTCCTCCTATTCTTGTGCATTTACACTGGCACAGAAAAGAATCAGGAGTCAGAAAAGCAGGAAACATCAGTGTACGTGGTAAAAAGTGAGTCACTTAATGAGAAATACTTGCTGGAACTGGTGTTAGATCTCAGATGAATGAAAGCCTGTAAACACAACTGGTAATTGTCATGTTTTTACTCTTTTTCTACAGTAGCGTTGGCAGTGAATTTATCTTTTTAAAGAATAAGGACAGATCTTCCTTGTCTCGCAGCACGTACAGCCTGGAAAATGTGGGTGTGTTTGCTATGAAAGGCGCTGGGCTGTGGTGGCCAGGCAGCTACGCTGGAGTGAACGGGTTCACACTAAATCTTTGAGATGATACAGTTATGGCTGATGTCTCATTTAGTTGAACACTCCCAGAGCTCATGATGGCAGCGTGGGCGCGTGTATACATAACACTACTCTCGGAAACTTTGCAGCTGGCATGCTGCAATTCAGATCTCATCTGTGCCTAAATTGGTGATCTATCTATCCATCTAACTCAGCGTCAAGTTTATTTATAAAGCCCCACAGCCTGTGCAGCATACACTCTGTCCTTATGACTGGTTAGCGCTACTGGTTCTTCTTCACTAACATGTCAACCTAGAGCTTTTTTTTTTTTTTTATCATCCAGCAAAGTCAAATCGAATATAATCCCACAAAAGCAGCACAATGTGTAGATTTTTTGTGTTTCCCTCCGCTAGCTTTTATTTTTCTTTAAGAATTTTAAGAAAACGTATAAGAACTGATTGGAATTCCAGCAAAAGTCAGTACATTACAGAAGAACATCTGATTAGTGTGTGCTAACATTGATTTTTGTGACTGTGAACTCCCTCAGAAAGATCTTACTTCCACCATATTTCACTCCATCAAAAATTCGATAATAACATTTAAGACGCATATCTTCTACAGATGAATGTCTATATGAGGACAACATTTTGTGTTTGATTTATCTTAGATATTCTAATAGTTTTGCATTCCAATTTCATTCTTCGAAGGTAAATAAATGAAAATACCTTGTTAAATTCCTCCAAAGGACATATCATTATAGTCATTAAATGATCTTAATATGGCAATAATACAGTTTATTGCTATCATTGTCCAACAAATGTAGTTTTTGTAATGTGCCAATGATTAATTCCTAATGTTCACATAATCATCATAAATAAAAGTGAACATTCAGTGATGTTTTGGTAAATTTTTCATGATGGATGATGTGTGATGCTAAGCTAGGCCAAGCATCTTCCTCACACATAGACATGTTCACAATGCTTTACATCTTTAACACTTTCATAAAATATATATGGACTTTAATCCATGATTTTACAAGCTGCAGCTTTTTTATGTACTGCAAATTGCTGCGCTCTGCAAGGTCTAGAGTTGTTAAAGTAATTTTATGTACAGCATTACTTCTTTTCCAAAGACAGAAGTTCCTATCATATATAGGTTAGTTTCCTCTGGTCAAATGTTGAACCAAGTTCAAACAGCCCATTTGCATCATTCAAAAGGCTCCACTTTGTCCAGTCAGTCTGGACTCTTACCAGATCTTTCCTGATGAGTCGACTCGACACTAAACTGAGGCACTGACTCTATTTTTGATCTGTCTCCATTCATATGGATGAATCTGGGTCAGGTGGTCGACGTGACTCTGCAGGATGACACACTTTCTCACACATATACAGTTTCAGATATCAGCTCGCCCTGGCACTGACCCAGCAGACGCAGAGCCATACTGTCATGACTCTTATAGTTCAGCCCACATGTGTTTTCAGGTTGTGTGCAGGATCTTTTGCTCAAGAGTATACTTTCAAAAAACAATCACTGAAATTGCATGGAACGATCATTGCGAAGTACAAATGGTGTGTGTTCATATCGAAAGGAATTAGAACTGCTTTCTTAATTTAAATCTAAAAGTCAATCACTTTTAAGTCAATTGATCATTTAAGAGCCTGTCTCTAGTTACTCGACCTGAATACGTATTGGTTCTGTGGCTCAGACAAACAATCAGCATGAAGTCTAACAGATCGAAAACTGTGAAATAAACAATGTTTTTAATAATGATATCAGTGTAGTTTATGCTTCTATCAACAGGCAGGTTGCTTGCATTGAAACAGAGATTCAAACAGTTTGAATCCGAGCTTAAGCAGCAGAGCCACAGAGACTATGGCAGCCAAATATCCAGCGTTGCTGACCCAGTTAAATCCAGGAGCAGATGAGAAGCAGGAGGGAGGTTACACCCTCCCACATACGGGGACCCCCCCTCCTCACACACACACACACACACACACACACACACAATGTGTCATCACTCATTCATTAATATTAGTATCATCACATTATGTAAAAACATGAACTGCACATCACAAACTGCATTAGAACTGAATACAAAAAAAAAGAAGAAAGAAATCTAAACAAACTCTGTACATACAATCTAGAACACACCCTGTTTCACCTGCGCATTCAGTTTCATAACAGTTTCTGGGTGTTTGGGTGAGGTGGGTACATTGATAAGCCATCAGCTGTGTTCCACTGGTTATTCAGTTAATCAGTTACAGTATAGTTTAGTGCAGTCTGTACAAATGTGTATTTTCAATAAACCTCCCAAGCAACAAAAGGTTATGCATTAAGGCTGAGTTACATTAAATAGTGAAAGGGTGAGATTTCCAATAAAACAAGTGAACCATGAGTGACTAACTTTTGTGCAATAAAACCTTCACTCTGTGATTCCTAGTTAGGGAAGTGCCTTGATATTAGGCCTATGCTGCCCCCTGCAGGCCAAAAAAAAAACATTGGCGACGCCTTACCTATATCCAGTTAAAATCATCGACTAACAATAAATACAGGCATAGTAAGTTTATTTGTTACAAGATCTGCGCTAGTGCTTCAACAAACATCTGCGTTTTTGCTTTTCTTGATATAATGAGCACAAATTAGCATACTGTTGACAAAATCGTCTCAGACCAGTGTGCATTTAGCACTGCTTCAGAAGCTCTTCATCACATCGCATGATCTTCATCAGCACTACAAAAGTCAGCCTGCAGCAAAACTCAAGGATGGAGAACATATGACATGTTTGTATGCTCTGGAAAAACTTTGTCAAGCTGGGCTGTATTATATTTTTAGGAGGCAGGATGAAGTTAAGAAAGTAAAATTAGCCCCACCCCGCTCCCTGTTGCAAGTCCTGAGTTTTTCATGTTTGTAAAGTGTACTTATTATGTGCTTATGTTGCTGAGGTTTTTTTTTCATGTTCCCACACTGTACTCCTCACAGGAGCATAGTATGGGGGTTGTTGTTTTTTCTCCTCCCCTCTCCTCACGTGACTCTGTATTTCTATTTACCATCTCTGTCTTCTTGTCCTGTCTACCCCCACTTTGTCAAAGTGTATGTATGTTTTGTATATGTATGGACGGGTTGATGGCTAATTTCGCTGGTACTTGTACTAGTGACAATAAAAGGATCATATCATATCAAAATCTATCTTGAGCTCTCCGATTATACTAATAGTCACTTTATTGCACATGTCTTTACGGTTTCTTGTTGGCTGTGTAAACCACCGAGAAAGTCTTTAAAAATAAACCAACTCTTTATTGATTTTGAAATCTAACACAATTATAAAAGAAAATGAAGAATTGTGAAGTGTGAAATGTAACACTGCTTACACTTTTAAAAAATGGGCTTTAAAACTAAAGACAGTAAGAGAAGATTAAATAAACCTGCATAATGTCTTAGTGGATAAACTGCAACTGACAACATCTTTGCTTACAAAATGACTCAAATAGTTAACAAACAACAGTTGTAGACCTAGTGGACTGATTAAAATGCATCAGGGTTTTCAGGTTTACATGTGAAAAGTTATAAAAAAAGTTTTTCTTTTCCTTTTTCGAAGGAGTCCTCAAGGAAAAGCTACAGTCTCTCTGCCGCCCCTCTGTGGTTTTGAGTGAGTACTGCAGGAAGCCGCATTCACTCAAGCTTATAGGAGAAGGCGTTTAGTTCCTCTTTGAGGGACTTGAAGTCTGGCCTTTCATCTGGTTCGGCATCCCAACATTTCATCATGATATTATAGAGGAAATCGGGACATTTTGGCGGCGCTGACATCCTGTATCCATCTATAACTTGCTGGTACACTTCTTGGTTATTAAAAGCTGGAGGCGGGCAGAGAAGCAGACAAAAAGAGGAAAACAAATACAGAAGTGGTGAAGAGCAGTTGAACATGTGTTCTGACTAAAATATCTGTAGATACACCTGCAAGTTGTCTCAGTCCTGAAGCGCTACTTTCACAAGGGAGTCTGTGTGTTGGAGACTTAGTAAAGGACACATTTTATAGACAATAACAATTACATTGTCTAAGCACAGCAATATTTCTTAAACCTGATTGAAATCGTCCTCATCAGCAATTCCTACTTAGCTGTTTACATGAACACTAAAAAGATCTCTTAAAACAAACAGAAGCAAACAGTGCCTATACACATCACCCAGTCCACCTCCCCATATGTTTTCCTAGTTTTTTTGGTTTTATAAATGGAATCATGACCAGTATAATCTGGCTCTTTTATTATTCTTGAACATGAACGTTGAATCATGTGGATATAGTAAGAAGACGTGTGTCCAGAATCCAATCCTTGTGCAACCTGACACAGCTCGAGCAGTTTTGCAAAGAATGAAGTAGAACTGCAGTGTGAAGATGTAAAATCCTGATTGAGATCTATCCAGACAGACTCAGCACCGTGACTGAGGCCTTAGGTGGATCAACTAAATACTCGCTTGAAGGAGGAGAGCATTTGGACAAACACCTCTTAATTAACTGAAATGACTTTGTAGGAATCTGTAATCACTTCGACAGTTGAGACAGTTGTTTGTACAGTGTTGCAAATTAAAATGGCCAATCTGTTCATAAATGGACGCTAGTGTCAAGAAAGTCAAGGACCTCGTCCACCACCCTCTACTCAACACCATAGTCAGGCAGAGAGGCTCATTCAGTGACAGGCCGCTGTCTCTGTCCTCCTCCATGGACGGGTTGAGGAGGACATTACATTACTTGCTCCTACTGTATATTTTGCATACAACATTATATATTTAATATCTTATATATCTTACAATATACTGTACATTATATCTATGTTACCAGATATTTTATTTCCATATGTATTACATTTAGTTTCCTTCTATATGGTATTTTAGTATATTAGTATATATTTTAGAATCCTTGTACATTGTTTATATATGCTCATCTTTTAAATACACTTTTATTATTTATATGTTGTTATCGATCTATCCAAGGGGTGAATATAGTTTGTACCGACTGTCATTCAGAATAGAAATTACATTGTATTTATTTCAACTGGAGATAACGTATCAGATATAGTGGTTAATGGAACGTAGTATTTTCTTATTAAACAAATTATCCAATTATCCACCACCACCACCACCCCTCTGATTAAAAATCCCTTCTGATCAGGTCAGTCTGTTTGATTGAGATATGCTGAATGGATCATTGTTGTGATTATCAGTAGAATTCTTGTGTCAATTTAAACACAAGGGACTTCTTGGCAACATTATAGCTTCATGCTAGGGTGAAAGTAGCTGTAGTGTTGGCGCTGTTGGACTTCCAAAGTCTTTTTGAAAGTTGTTTAACAATCATCTGGATAATGGATAAAAATCTGTATTTTGTCTCTTCTGTATTAATGGAGACAATGTTCAAACATTCACGCAAATCTTGATTTCTCCAATGTTTTTTTTTTTTGTTTTTGTTTTTTGTCCATGTGGAAATTACCATTATACAGTAGTTTAAAAGCAGGTTACACACACAAAAAAACATGTGATTACACAAACCTGGATAAGGAATGCCTCCATACGTGATAATCTCATAGAGCAAAACGCCAAAAGACCAGACGTCCGACTTGTTGGAGAACCTTCCGTACTGCATGGCCTCAGGAGCGCTCCACTTGAAGGGAATCTTTTTGTCCTCTGTGATGTAGAACGGCTCCTGAATGAAGATTGCACAGTCAAATCAGACATGCCGCCTTGACGACGGAGGACTGGAGCCCTTCCTCACTCCGTGCACACATACCTTGATGACTCGGGCCAGTCCAAAGTCGGCCACTTTACAGATGTAGTCTTCTCCAACCAGGACGTTTCGAGCCGCCAAGTCTCTGTGGATGCTGTTCTTCTGCTCCAGGTATGACATCCCATCCGCCACCTGGGCACTCATGTCAACGAGTGATGCAACGTCTTGCTGCTGCCCCTCTGGACCTGAGAAAGAAGGGAACGCCCAGAAAACAACCAGAATAAGGCCAGAAATAATTCCTATATGAATAAAAACTACTAATAATCAATCATTTTATTTCATTATACCAAAAGCTGGTTAACTGTATTTGCATTCTGTAATGCAATACGTTTCATTGTCACTGCTGCAATATTCATCGTTCCTCTGTCGATAGATTTTGCACAAGCTTGTGTGTGCTCAAGGGTAAAGAAAAAGACGAACAGAGTTTACCTCTGAGGAAGTTGAGCAGGCTGCCTTTCTCCATCAGTTCAGTGATGATGTAGTACGGCGCTGAGGCCGTGCACACCGCAAACAGAGAGATGAGGTGGCGGTGGCGCAGAGTCTTCAGAATCTGAACTTCCCTATTAAACTCACGGTGGTTCACTTCCGAGTCTGGAGAGAGAGGGAGAACTAAAATTAGGGCAATAAGGGACGCAGGGTGAGAAAAATAGGAACAGGGGACGACGTTACCATGATGTCAATCATTAACTGATTAGCTGCATGTCGGAGCTTTGTTCCTTTTCAACATGTAGCAAATAATAGAAGGGAAATGACTGGAGTCACATGTAGGTCATGTCACTTGGCGTAAATAGTGATTAAAAGCAGCTACAGACATTGTTCTGTCACATCAGTCTCCTATTTGTAAAAACTAGAGGAAGGTTTCAGATAGTGATGATACCCCACATTTGGCAAAAATGAATCATGAACACTAAACTGGTCCCTAAGTTTCAGTCTAGATCTGTTTCCTGTTGAAACAATTTACTTCCCCTTAACTCCAGTCACTGGGTTTTTACTTGCTTTACTTCTTTTGTCCAGCTTCCCTCAATGAAAACACATCTTGTTATGGGGGAAGAAATATATTGCACAATTCAGTCTGTGAGTGAGTCACACATAACCATGCTGCTTGTATTTCCAGTTGGGTGCAGATGGGGATTACCTTGATGGATCTAGAAATGTCTCCTCAATGTCTCCTTAATCTTAATCTGTCTTTACCAATTAATGTTTCACCATAAGTGTGTCACTGACGATGATGACTGTGCTAGTTTTTACAGTATGCACTGATTCATTTTACATACCCAATAACTGGGGCATAAATAAGTGTGACTGTTTATCTGAGTCAGACTATTTTAAGGTTAACTTTGGAGAGATTTGTGCCATTTCGGGAAAGATGGTCAGTCATTTCATCTTTGTACAAACACAGGAAGGAGTGAGAACAAAAGATTGTCATCTGTGGTGCTTAGTGTTAGATTCCAGATAAACCACAATAGTCAGTGCCGTTCCCGGCAACCTGAAATTAAAATGTCCACCTTTACAGCTGAAACAAATTTACAGTCTAGCACACAAAACGATTCATGGCTATATAAGTGATTTCTCCTTTCATGACATCGTTTGCATCAATAAATATATCGTGGATTATAAATCTGGCAAATTTCATTTCATTATACCTGCACCAGTAGTGATTCATAGACCTTTCCCGGCTCTCAGACAGAACCATCCCTACCCGATTACTGTGTGACCTTTGAGCTGAAGTGATATTTAGTATTCCCTAACAAACAGAAACCATTAATGGAATAAGCATTTGATCAAATACCACTTTTGAGGATCTTGATGGCGACATTAATATGGTTTTTCCAGCGTCCCCGGTAGACATCAGCAAAGTAGCCGCTGCCCAGCTCTTCCTCCAGGGTGAACTCCTCTTTCGGGAGCTCCCACTCACCCAAGTGATTCAAATCCAGGGTGTTGGGCTTTTTCTGTTTGAGAAAACACACACATTTGTATGTTATTTAGAGACATAACACAGCACGTTCATTCTGTTCTACGTGAACATGCGCTGACGACACGTTTAGTTTTAATGTCTTGAAGAATCATTATAGCCAGCAAAAACCTATCTATGCTAAGCGCTGACATGTCATTTTCATTTGAGACAGAAGCTGTAATGGACTTGGGAGAAGTGTTCACCACAGAACCCTTGACACTGATGGTAACAAAGATTACAAATAAGAGTAGAAAAACAGTTTATGACACCATTAAACACAAAGTGTTTTCACATGACCAGACATACGGTATGAGGAACAAATAAAATTAAGAAGCTAACAGACAGTTAACCAACATATCCTGTCTCACCCTCTTGCAGGGAGTCCCCAGTGGGTCCATGTTGTTGAGGCTGTTGACGCAGTAGTGCTCCACCAGGTCGATCAGAGAGTTGAACTGGTGCTTGTGCTCCACATGGAAATTACAGTCATTTACTTGGTGGATCTTAAAATGCTTCACCTGATTGTCAGACCTCACTGCAGAAAGATTCACAGGCAAAAAGAAGAAGCTGTTAAAAATAAAAATGAAAACACCTGAAAATAGATGGGGGAAAAACATGCTTCCTTCACAATTTTCATGTGCATTTCAATTTTGATTCCTGGTCGCCTCAACCTTTTACTGCATTTCATGCCTCTTTCCTGTGTCCCCCACATTTGCCGTCTTAACAAAATGTGATGATTATACTCCATTTACGGCTCCATTTATTCTTAGATACCACCGTATTTATTTAGTTTATAACTAAAATCTAGAGAAAAAGTAAACTGGCAGGACATGACATGCAAATGGTCAAATGGTGTGGGTGGTAAAATGATTAAAGCTACAGTGAAACATATTACTGACAAGTTTTATCTCCAAATGACACCAACAGGATAATGAAAATCAACTGTTGGAGTGTTTATCATCCAGACTTTATCACAAAAATGTCCCCAGAGGAACAAATAAGGTCCAAGCCCTACTGTCCTAATATGATCCTTTTGGGAATTCTCATAACTGAAAACCATTGGGTTGTGTTGAAAGGTGCAGATTAGTAGAAATGACGGAAAACATAAATAGTGACATTTGCAGCGGTTACGCTTGAGCTGTTGCTCTTTTTAAGGTCATCAGTAAAATGCCTGAAGTGCGACAGTAATACAGAGTCTAAATCAGAGCTGATATTGATACTATAGGAGCAGAAGCTTTTGGAGGTAACTGCATGTGTCAGGTTGCGTCTCAGCTCTGAGAAGTTGTCAGACACTAGGTGAATGTTCTAGGAAGTTCCTGTTCTCAGATGATTGGGGGCTCTCATTTTTACAACAACAGAGTCACGCTAGCTGTTTGCCCCTTTCCAGTCTTTGTGTTAAGATAACTTTTGTCCTTCCAACAGACAGTGAATAAGCTGCACTAGGAGCACAAGCCGAACTATGTGTTTTGAAGTAGATATCTTCCATGTATGCTCTACAAATTTCTTCTATATTTTGTATGTACTGCAATAATCACAATTTTGACAATTCAGAGATATAACACAGAATATAGAATCAGTGCTGTAAAAAGTGGAGTGGAGCTGTATGAACCGTTTGGAGGCTTTCACAAATTGCTCCAACTAAAGAATAATATTTATATTTTAGATATGTTTTTCTCCTATACCTCTCCTACCTCTCATATACAGTACACCACTGTTTGTCTAACTCTACTCTAAACCATGACACCCTGCCTGTTGTCTTCTTGCCTGAGAGAACGTATCCGACGTCGTCTTTCTCGCTGTGTCGAATGAGGAATGCTCTGTCTTCGTTCCCTGGTCCCAACAAGTGTCTTTGGGCCTCGAAGCGATTCATTGTCCCATAATACCATCTGGACAAAGACATAAAGACGTCATGACAATGATTTAGCAGGAAATGGTTGGTTGTATTGTTTTGGACATTAAATATGACAGGGCATAGGATGAGGCTTAACAGTAGGTAAAATGCTCTTGGATGTACAGTATGGGAGATCTGAACATTTATTAAACTAACGTATTATACATTAACTTATGTTGAGGCACATACTCTCCAAAATTTAATTTAATACACAAATGTCTGCTGCAAAGCATCATTTGCTATCTAAACAGGTGAAAAGCTGTCATATGCAAAAACAGAATAGGCATAACAATGGTGACCTGAGGCTTTAAGTTATTAAAACATTGTTGGCACTGGAGAGCCTGAACTGACTCTACTTGGCTAATGAAACAACCTGTTTGTGCAGTTTAGACTGTCAAGTACTTGTCACCTGCAGAACAATAACTCTAGGTTATTTTTGGACTTTGCTGCGCGTGTGTTGTTATAGTTTTGACTCAGCATTGTAGATTGTAGATTTACAGTACATAATGATAGCCATGATTCAAACGCTATTCACCATTATTATTATGTGATGAGTTCCTGCTCTGTAGTGTTGGACCACTCTCTGACAGTTCAGACAGTTTCACAGGAATTAACGCAGACTTCTTATAAACTTAGCCACCTCTCTCAAAGGCTACAAGTGAACCAAGAGTCACGTTTCCGTGGTAACAATGGTTAACATGACTGATAAGTTGCAGCAAATTTTACAAAATGAGTAAACACAGTTAATGGAGTGAGTGATGAGAGGACCACACGTTTTTGGAGCCTGAGGTTACCATCTCAGCTCTAGTGCAGGTCTGCTCAAATCATTTTTATTGCTGTAACACTCTCGGTTGAAAACACAGGAATACGACTACTGACAGGAGAAGCAAAGAGCGTTGACCATATGGCGACAATTCAGTGTTCTCCAAATTCACTAGATCCTTATCAAGTATCTGTGGGATGATCCACAGAGGCCCCTCCCCTCAACCCATAGGACCCAAAGACCCAAATAAAAACATCCTGTTTCCAGACACCACAGGACACCCTCAGAAGACCCATGTCCATTCTCTGATGAGTCACAACTGTTTTGGAGCCAAAAGGGAGACCTGCACAATATTAGGAAAGTGGTCATAATGTTATGACTGATTGGTGTATTTTGGAGTGACTGTTTTCATTGTTATTGTTCTGGGAGTGAAGGAGACAGTGAGTTTTGACATGCTTTTAACAAACAAAGCGTACCCAGAAATTGCAGTTGTGGTTTTACTGAAGAACTAGACAATGTGGCAACTATCTGTGTGTGTTAGATTGATCTAGCCGTCATCAACTTGCTCTATGCCAACCTCTTACACAAACTATTAACTCTGTTACTGTTCTGCTGCGTTTGGCCAGTCAGTGTTTCTGCTTTCGTGCACATTTTTTGAATGTCAGTTTTAGCCTGTTCCTGGCATCGTGCAAGTGAGTTCACAAGTTCTCTGACTGGAATACATGTTTGAGTAGAGCTGTAGTCAATAAAACTTGTTTCCCTTCTATGACAAGTCAAAATGCCTGCTGGGGGGAGAAGTCTGTTTTCTTGGGTGTCTCAGCGTCTTCACGTTTTGAAATGTCAATCAGACGCCACAAGCTATATGAAGGTGTTGGCGTGGTTTTTTAGAAAACTGCGACAGTATTTTGCTCTCTGCATTATTACCACACGTAGAAACCAGATGGGATTCTCCAGGATGTTAAAAAAGTTATTCAAAAAAGTTTTCTGCTGCTCAAATGACACCCCTCGCTCTAGGGGTCTCAGGCTCTGGGTTGTGTAAGACAGTTTGTATCGTTACTGATGCTATAAAAATATTGATGCATGTATTCTTACTCTAATTGCCTACTTATTCTTACATATTCTTATTGCCTGAATTGCTCTTTATTCTGGATACTGGTACGCTTTGAGAACATGGCATTTGAGAACAAAACATGGCTGCCTTTGATCATCTTCTTTCAAATGAATTCAATGTTGTCCAATTAAGGATAAAATGTCTTTTTGCTATGTTTCTGACAGATTTTTACACAGCAGCAGGCAGAACCACTTTGTCAAAAAGTTTCTGTTGGCATTACTGACTTGTGGCATTTAAACACGTATGTCTGATTTTATTTTGCGTCCATTAAAAACTGTGCACACTGCAAAAGCAACTGACCGTCCTCTAACACATAACTGTTAACATACGGATCATTTTCTTGCTCTATGCTGACATGTACGATTGCGTGACAAATCAGAATAAAGTCACTATAATTAATAGCAGCTTTTTAGCACCTGTTGACACATGGGAATAAACGCACTGCACACTTCCTATTCTGTTGAAGCAATAAACAGTGAGAGAATGACAAAACAAGAAGTGATGAAGCTGACGGTCGAAGTGTTTGCGTCCCAGTTTGCATCACTGCTAAGAGACACACAGACATGGGACTGACATTATGAAAGTTGCTCTTGACATTTCTCGTAGTGTTGCATACAACAGAGAGCTTGTGCTGGATAGAAAGTTAAAAAAAAAAAAAGAAAGCAAAGAGGAAGACCTTTGTCACAGCTGAGTTTTGACTATTAAAGACAAACGTGTTTTGCGGATTGTTAAAAGTCGTAAACATTATAAAAACATTTTGCCCACGATGTGAGGGTTCTTGTTATCTCTGTGTTTCTGTCACATGTAAAAAGATTTTGTTGTTGCCCAGACAAGCTAACAGTATTATATAAAGTAAAATCTACTGACAGACTGAAGGCGTAAAAACTGCACTTGTATTTCATTAATATAGCCAAAATCATTCAAATACAAGTCCAACCAGCAGCACCACATTTCTAGTGTATTGCAGGTTGTGTGCAGGAATTTGTGTTGCATGCGTTTTCTTCTTGACTTTTATATCTGTTGTCAAGTCACTGTTTAAAAGAAACAAATTAACAAATTAGATCCCCAAGTTTAAAGTTGGGCTCAGAGCTCTGCAGTGAAACTTTCAGACTAAAGTCAGTAGTAAACAAGCCTGAGTTCAGCACTGTGAAACATTCTTTTAAAAATGGTTTATTATTGAATAAAAGTAGACATATGTTTCAAGCAGAAACCTATGTAGAAGAACATGCATTTGCTTGTAATGTTTTATTATTTTCTGTAACATAATAAATAATTTGAAGGGAATGTTGTAAGTAGGCAGAAGATATAAATTACACCTTTAAATTCAGTGCCTGGAGTAGAAAGACTGTATGCACCCACTGATTAGATATGAAAGGATTTATGGACATGTATATTTAAATCATTTACTGGTCGACTGGAATAAATCATGAAGTTAATGATGTTGAATAATAACCTACCTCATTAGTCTGTCTTATACTGCGTTCACCTGTGTCTTACCACGAGCACGTGTGCCAGGAAAAAATGTGTTTTATGAGCAGGCACTTAGTACAACTTTTTCTGAGTCCAAGGTCTCGGTTTATGACTTAATGCACAGTAACACTATTATAATAACAAGGTTGATCACTCACCGCTGCATTTTCAAAGATTCAGCCCTCGCCAGGTAGTTGTTTGGGACAATCCCGGTGTCCAGGACGCGCCCGTTCTTGTCGATCTTCCGCGCCCTCCACCAGTCTCCACTGCGGCTGACCACACTGAACAGATCCCCCTCCTTGAAGGACAGCTCATCTTGGTGTCGGGCGTCAAACGGCCACAGCGCCGTGTAGATGCAGCCGTTAGACGGAGCATTCTTCGAAGACGGCGACGGCGGCTGTGGCGGCGGCTGGCTCGGTTCCTGGGTCTCCTCACAGCTCTCCTCCTCAAAGCTGCTGTTGCTTTTTCCACCACTACCACGGTTGCTGTCCCCTCTACTGGGAGCAGGCTTTTTTTCTTTGAAAATCCTCTGCCATAGCAATTCTAGACACGGGCAACCTTTCCGCAGACACCCATCCATAGGTGACCATATACAGGGCCCTGTTTAGAGCCCCCTTCAGCCTCTGTGCGCCTCAGCCCAGCCAGCCGACTACACCTGCCCGACAGGTCGAGAGGATGGGGCGCCTAGAATCCTTGGTATGCCTTAAAGAGAAACTGCGACTGTAGTCTTACCGAGAGTGTGACTAATGCGCACGAAGGACTCCCAATGACTTCCTTATGTATAAAAGGAATGAGAACTCCGCCTATGATCTGTCATGAGACTGACACTAAAATACAGTCAGTAAAATCGGTGATTTATGGCCGAGATGTTTCACAACTCAACACAGTCATTGTCACAACTATTATTGGCACAGTTAACTTTTATGAATAATTTAGGAATCAGTATCCATAAGATGCCTATAGCGCACACTGGTAGCTTTAAAGGCGCATAGGAAATAGACAACGGAAGGAAGCTGTGATGTGAAAAATGAATTAATTAAATAAATAAAATAAAAGATGAACGTTCTCTCTGTTGTTATACATCCCGGGCATTCAAAATGCATCACTGGATTAAACTGTGACCTACTTTCATGAACAACAAGTTCATATTTAAACTTCACTCTCTGAACTTTTTTTTTTTTCATTTGTTTTGACAGATTTCTAGAAAATTGGATTAGCAGGTCTTCTACTCAGAGGTTTTGTTTCTATATATAACAACTGTTCTTTCATAATAGAAGTACCTGTGAAAAGAAAATAAACCAGTGCAGCAAGTTTCAAACGAAGTCATCCAAACTGAGTGTAAAACAATAAGATTAGGTTTAAGCTCGGCCAAATGTTTGAACTCTACATGTTCTAGTTACAAGTTCGCTGTGTTGCAGATTTTCAAATCTTACAACACTATAAAATAAGCCAAGACAAGGGTACCTGACTGGAGCTTTTTCCACTCAACCAAGTAGCTTCTTCAGTTGTGAATGACTGATGCCCACATTAAACTCACATGACTAGGGACAGTTAGTGACCAGCTACTTACATATAATTGGTCAAAAATGTTTAAGAGGTCAGTGAAAAATAAGAAAAATAATGATGGATTGGATGATTTAATGGACTGATTACAATCCAAGAAAAGAAATAACTTGCGCGTCCACAGAAGTTTTTTTTTTTTTTTTTTTTTTTTTTTTAGTTGTTATCAAAACATAAAGCCAGTGACAACGTGAAGTCTGTAACTCATGGATATGCTTTGCCAGGTTTGTGATGCAGCTGTGTTCACATGTTGTTTGTGGATATTTACGCCTTTAGCTTTGTCTTCAGCAAGTGAAAACCAGCTTCACTGGGTCAAAGTCACTGCAGGACTTCTCCATACTTTTCTTCCCATTGTTGTGTCAAAAGTTCACCTGAGTTTCATCTTTCAAGAGAATGCTTTTCCAGGACTGGTCTGGCAACAAACTCTAATCTGGTGTTTCTGTTGTGTTCCTGGGGGTTTTGTGCGTGGTTTGAACCTTGTGGTGAATTCTCTGTACTGTGTGCACCTGGACGTGTTCTGATAATTGGCTGAATAAATTTAAATTTTTTGGAGACTGTTCCGTAACTGTGAAGTTGCAACTCTTATTTGAAAGAGTGGCACTGTGAGTAATTCAGGACAAACCCCATATCTTTGTTGCCATCAGGTTTTTGTGTCGGCTCAGATTCCTCAAATTTCTAAGTTGCGAGCATGTGAAAGCACATGTGCACATGTAGCACATGATGGTAAAAAATGAGACACGTTTTAAAACAATAATTAAAATACTTTATTATTTGCATTCCTGGTGTTGGCTACCTGATACCACACAGGCAAAAACACACTCAGACTTGTGATTTGGTGATTATGGCTCAAGTTTCCTGAACTTGTCTTCGTCTGCTGTGAATGCCATGCATAAAAGACCAAAGTTACATTGTTCTGAAATTGCATTGCAAGTTGCAACATTGTTGTACAATTTTGTGGTGCAGAAATCTAACTACCCCCCCACCCCTCGGAAGAGTCCTGTGAGTATGATTGATTCACTGTGCCTTTTTTCTTTTCTTTTTTTTTTTTAGACTCAGTGTTCATTACTGCGGGTTTCATAGTCCATATTCAACTGGTCAGTATATGTACAGAGTCTGCATTGTAAACATAGGCACTCTAGTTGTAAATGGCCATTGTTTAGGGCCTTTAGAAGCGCTTTAATAACTTAAGGACTGTACACATGGCTCCGTGTACCACAGGCTTTTCAAGCAATGGGCCTGTCTCCAAAAAATGCACAAAAACTGAAGTCTTATTTCTGAAGATAGATGGAACCATAACTTGTTTTTGGGTTAATAATAATAATAAACTCAAAAAAAAATTGATGAATAGATGAAAAATACGAATCTGGGATCTTTACTCCTGGTGGGACAAAAAAATGTAATGTCTGTCCTGAGAGTGGTGCCAGAGTAAAGGTTGTTTTTTCACATCAGTGAACAGGTTTATCCTCTGAACAGTGGCCCTCGGGCTCGGTGAAGCTCAGGTCAGAGCGGCACTATACTTTCCTCAGTTTAAACCTCAGTGCTGACATGCCAAAGGGTTTCTTATTTTAGTTTAGTATGTCACCAAACTGCTATTGTTTTGGATTCATATTAACAGCAAGGCTCCTAATACAATCATTTAATACTTAGGTAAACGCGGCTATTGCTTTATTGCTTTCTTTACGAGAGTTAGATAAGAAGTTTGATACCATTCTTGTCTGAGTGTTGAATCCTTAGTAGGTGGTTGGCTCGGTTTAACACAACAACTGAAGGCATGAGGAAACCGTAACCATGATGGCAATGACTTTGGCTATGGCTGCCAACCTTTGGCAGCCACAGCAGAAAATCTTAAGAGAACTATGCTTCTGGCTAACATGAAATGGTTACACTGAATTACTGAGTTTTACTGAGTGAAACAAATATGATACAACAACTTTCTTCTTGCGTTTGTTAAGCTAAGCCAATCACCTCCTGGCTCTAGCAGCACGGTTGATACTGAGACATTAGTGGTATCAACATCCTCGTCTCCTTTCAAAGGATATTTGGATTTTTTAAAAAGTGGATCTTAAAACAATGTTTGCATGCCATATTTACACTGAAAGAATTTCAGTGGAAGTTTCCTTCCTGGTCGGTCTTCTAGCTTCAAAGTACAACTAAAGCTGACGGGAATTCAGTGTCTTATGATTTTTAAATAAGACAAACAGTGACTAGATGAACGGTCGTGGAAGATTTCAACCAAATATCATTGTCAAGCTATGAGTGGTCGACCCACGTTAGAATCTATAGACTCCATCTGCTAGTGTGGCTGAAAAACACAGCAAGCATTTAATTATTGCACATTATCTCCACTTTACCATCGGCTTTGCAGTCAAAAGACAAAGTGATTCATTAAGTCCTGGCCTGTGAGTCCACACAGACATGGCACGTACAGAAGTAATAAACCGTTATTTATAAAACACAAAAGGGTACAAAATTAAAAACGGTCGGTGCAGTGAATGTGCTGACGGTTTAGTGTCTTTTACGAGTGCGTGTAATACACACCTTTCTCAGACTGTTTACAGTCAGTCTGTCTTTTAGCCTATAACATATTCCTTCAGATTTGGCCAAGCAACTTCTTCATCCCATCATAATCTTGGACATTTCACAGATGTTTCTTGTCATCTGTTGCTCTCTTTGTCCTTTTTACACCTTGGTGTTTTTAAAGTACCCTGTTGTAGGAGAGAGTGAGAGTTGTCCTTACTCTTCCTCACTCCTTTCTTCGGTCTCTGTGTAGTCTTCAGACCTCTTGGAGAAGAACATATTCTAATGTTCCTCTTACTATACCTCTATGGTCTTAAAATATATCTTGGCATATATAGTATCCAGCTGGCTGTGCAGAGCGTGGAACGAAGGTCTCTTGGAGGGCACAGCGGCCCAGCAGTCCATCATGATGCGGTAAATATTCTGAGGACAGCGGGTTGGACAAGGCAGCCGAAAACCAGATGTCAGCAGCTCCAACACTTCCTTATTGCTCTTCCCTGAAAGAGAGAGGAGTAAAAATCATACAATGTCTCAGTTTCAGGCACAAGTCAAACTGAATAATCCATTGTGAAGCTCCAACAGGAAGGTTTCAACATCTCCATTCTTAAAGGTGAAGTCACCAGCAGCACTGCAACATGGTCCAGTTAAGGTGGTCAGATTCAAATCTTGCATGTTATTATTAAACAGTAAAATGACGTACACTCAGCTCCAAGCTCACTGGTCACCACTGTAACTCAACATAAAAAAAATAAACATAAAACGTAAAAAAGGAAACCGTTTTTTTATTTGAAACCATTTTCAGAGGAGGATTTATCCACATTTGGTGATGAAGTG